>NC_133378.1:16683182-16779867 GCF_049309525.1 Garra rufa
TTTCAAAGTTGTTGTTATATAATCAACAAAGAAACATATAGCGCTGAATGGTTTCTGTTCTCCATCTCTGGTATATTTAAGCGTATTTTCTCAATTTTCTCAGTAATTTCCCTCGAATCACTTCATCATGGTAAATTATGACAGCATTTATATCCAAATGCACATTTTCCCAAGAATAAATTAAACGATTCTGAGTCCAGTTGCTGCATAAACTCAACAAATACAACAACAACAACAAAAGTTACAATAACATAATCCCGATCCAATAGGAATAAAGCCATTAATCGGGGTCATCTCTTGTTTAGTATTATATTATTTTATTATGTATATCACTGGGCACATTATACTATGTACATTTACATCGTCATGTTAATAATGCAAAGGAGAGCAAGTAGAAAATACAATATTATTTTAATAATAATAATAATAATAGTGAAAAAAAATCATGTGAAGAGTCATATTGCACAGCCAGCACCAAATAGACAGAACGGCAAAACGCAAAACTGTACTGAATTATAAGTGCCGACATTCATAATTAAATAAACATATTATTTGTGATGACCTGAAGCTGACACAAATTTTTTGAAGACATGTTTGCTATTTGTAGAGTAAAACACCGGTATATATCATAGTATCATAGTATCTATTTTGTAAAAATAGACTTTGATACCTGAACTTACTCTTGTTAAGTACGGCCGCTGCTGTCACCGGAAAAACTTTTACCCTGTAAGCGCCAGAAACACGGAAGTGTGAAAAAGGCTAATTGGCTCAGATGACCTTTGGACTGAGCTATATACACAGAACACACACATATAGTATGTAAACTTTTAAAGAAATATAAGCCTCTTTTAATGCTTTTTGACCATAAGTAAAAACACTTATAGGACAGATTGTCTGAGTTTTAGGGATTTCAGGATTTCCCCAAGTAGATAGGACCTGGTGTCATTCTGTTATCTCTGTTGCCTCATTTTCTGATACTGATTGAAAGATATATCCAATATAATATTAACAAGACATTGATTATAATTAACTTAAGATCTGTTGTACGACACATTCTCTTTGGAGCACTCATGTTAATTGTAATAAATTGAATTACCTTCAGCCCTTGAATTGAAAATGTACTGGATCCTCACAAAGCATAGGTCATTTTGTTTAAAACTGTGAATAAAGACAAAAGCTTGATGTGTGTTGTGTAACTCATAAGCATAACAGCTAATGTTGTTCTCGAAACCTTGTTGGCAAACATGCAGTTCTCAGAAGCAGCGATTAGTTAAAAACTAATTAATTAACAATTTAATTGTCTTAAATGGTACCGTGTGTGCTGATGATGGAATGATAAGGACTCTGCGAGCAAGTACAGAATGGTCCCACACAGTGCTCACACAGTTTTTGCTTGATCTCATAACTTATGTTTATGTTTGCAGCAAGAAGTCTCGTATGGACTGGAACACAGACTCTACCTCACTCATTGGGGAGGAACTTCTTGTGGAGGTTTTAGACCATGTTCCCTTAACTACACACAATTTTGTGAGTGCTACAGTCTTGCAATCTTGAACATTTCTTTTAATAGTTAAAATAAATTAAGTCCTGAATCTATTATTTATTTCATTTTTAGGTTAGGAAAACATTTCTGAAATTGGCTTTCTGCGACATATGCCAGAAGTTCCTGTTAAATGGTTTCCGTTGCCAAACGTGTGGCTACAAGTTCCATGAGCACTGCAGCACAAAAGTGCCCACAATGTGTGTAGACTGGACTAACATCAGACAACTTCTGTAAGTGCTTCTTGTGTTATCACTTCTGCAGAATATATCCAAAAATAGGGTTTGTACAATCATCAAAAAAAGTTAGCACAGTTATATACTTAATATGATCAGATGATTTATTGGTTAGATTTACTGCAAATAGCCACATCAGTATTTTCTGCAAAAAGGCCCAGTGTGGATAAGTCAGACATTACATCATTGTAATACACAAATGAACAATTCCATAGACTGACAATATCATTATTATAAAACGGGTAGTTCCGGTCCTTGATTCTGATTGGTTGAGCCGCTTTGGAAGCTGTTATAAATTACTCTATAAAGTACACATTTGTTTATGTCTGTGGTTGCTCGGCAACCACTTTGTTAAAACCGCAACCGTTTATGAGGAACTATGTTTTTTGGCGGAAGGATACTGTTTTTATTAATATCATTACACTTCATTTGCTCTGTTTTATTTTGTGAAACCTTACTACATATATGGAATAACCGTTTTATAAAAGCAAAAAGCTCAGTGAAGCCGTGGTTTACAGTGAATTTATAGCAGGTAACAGGGTGCCTAACAACGCCCCTTAGCTGTTATAAATTCACTGTAAACCACAGCTTTATGGGGCTAATTGCTTTATTAGCTGCCTGCTCTCAGTAAGTGTAGTTTGTTGGTGGTGCACTGACTGTGGACTAGGCATGTGACCCGGGCGTAGCATCTGGGTATGGTGCATATGGGCCCAGGCAGATTGGGGGCCCACTGAGCCAAGGGGGAACTTTTAATTTAAACGAGGGAACGCGCCCTTGTCCGACAGCTTATCAGAATTCTAGGCCCAGGTCCGACTGGAGACCATCATTGAGACCTTTTCTCTTTTCCCCATTACACAGCTGCTGTTGCAGCCATTAAAATAGTTTTTAAAGGAACACTCCACTTTTTTTGGAAATAGGCTCATTCTCCAACTCCCCCCGAGTTAATAAGTTGATTTTTAACGTTTTGAAATCCATTCAGCCGTTCTCCTGTTCTGGCGATATCACTTTTAGCATAGCTTAGCATAGATCATTGAATCCTATTAGACCAATAGCATCGCGTTCAAAAATGACCAACGAGTTTCCATATTTGTTGTATTTAAAACTTGACTCTTCTGTAGTTATATCGTGTACTAAGACCGGTGGAAATGCAAAGCTGCGAGTTTCTAGGCTGATAAGATTAGGAACTACACTCCCATTCCGGCGTAATAGTCAAGGAAGTTTGCTGCCGTAATATGGCCGAAGCAGGCGCAGTATTATCAGAAATGAGTTCCCAGCTAGTTTAGCATTTGCACATGTGCTGCGTGGTATTACTGCTCCTGCTTCAGCCTTATTACGGCAGCAAACTTCCTTGACTATTACGCCGGAATGGGAGTGTAGTTCCTAATCTTATCAGCCTAGAAAATTGAAGCTTTGCATTTCCACCGGTCTTAGTACACGACATAACTACAGAGTCAAGTTTTAAATAGGACAAATATCGAAACTTGTTGGTCATTTTTGAATGTGATGCTATTGGTCTAATAGGATCCAATGATCTATGCTAAGCTATGCTAAAAGTGATATCGCCAGAACAGGAGAACGGCTGAATGGATATCAAAACGGTAAAACTCAACTTATTAACTTGGGGGGAGTTGGAGAATGAGCCTATTTCCTTGATGTGTTCCTTTAATGACTGCAGGCAGTGAGTTGAACATATATAAAAAACACTTAATGCATTTCACAATATTAATTTAAACATTTAATCTAGATAAATATGCTTTAATATAGTTATTAGGCGCATAAGAGTTTTTGCGGAGAGTGAAAGCTGAAGCGCGCTGGAGGCGCCTGTGTGATGGCATTTTTTTTCTTAATAGCAGTGGAAACGTCTAGGTTACGTAGGTAACCCTCGTTCCCTGAAGGAGGGAACGGAGACGTTACATGGGAATTCGCTTAGAATCCAATCATATCTGAGCCTTATACAAAAGGCCAATGAAAATTGGCGAGTGGCATTTGCATGACGCGCCACGACCCGTACATACGGGTATAAATAGCGACGTCATGCGCCAGTCAGACAGGTTCTTCGCTGAGGAGCCGGGTTGAGCCGGCGTCAGCGCGACGACAGGGACGTGGCAGGGGATGTAACGTCTCCGTTCCCTCCTTCAGGGAACGAGGGTTACCTACGTAACCTAGACATTCCCCTTCAGTCGAATCACTTCGACGTTACATGGGAACTGACCCTATGGAACAAGCCACGTCCCTGCGCCGCGTTACGCAACGACCACGTGCCGGCAGGCGGACGTGTCAACAGGCGGACGTTAACATAACCTTCCCAACGCCCTGGGGCCCGGGAAGGGGGGTCCCCAGGGATGCCAGAAACTGAAGCAGGGGTTGGGGGGGGCGGAGACATGAATTCTGTCCATGTGAAAATAGGAAATTCAATATATCCATAAGGGGTTTAGGGATATACGAGGAAAACAGAGGCCTACTGGTTGACCCCTGGAAAAATATCGGATATTAAATATCGCATCTAGCCCAGACTGCGGGGCATGGAGGACCCAGGTTCGCCGGAGGGAACATACTGGGAGATAGCGCACGGATCCATGGGGAATGGCGCAGCAAGCCGACACTAGCCGTCCTCTCGGTCACCTGTCAGAACTCGGGAGGAAACGGCCTCTAAGCGAAGGTTGTAAAACCTGGCGAAGGTATTTGGTGTCGCCCAGCCGGCAGCTCTGCAGATGTCCGCTAAAGAGGCGCCATGTGCCAACGCATAGGAAGATGCAACACTCCGTGTGGAGTGGGCATGCAAGCCTAAGGGGCAAGGCTCTCCCTGATATAAGTAGGATAGGGAGATAGGCTTCTACCACCCAATGCGCCAACCTCTGCTTGGAGACAGCATTTCCTTTCTGCTGACCTCCGAAGCAGACAAAGAGCTGCTCAGTGCGTCTGAAGTGCCGAGTGCGGTCTACGTAAGTGCGCAGAGCACGGACTGGGCACAACGACGCAATAGCTGGGTCTGCCTCCTCCAAGGGCAGAGCTTGCAGGTTCACCACCTGATCGCGGAAAGGCGTGGTGGGAACCTTGGGCACATAACCAGGCCGGGGTCTCAGGATGACGTGAGAATCGCCGGGCCCGAACTCAAGGCACGCTTCGTCGACAGAGAAAGCTTGTAGATCCCCCACCCTCTTAATGGAGGCCAACGCAGTCAGGAGCGCTGTCTTTAATGACAGAAATTTAAGCTCAACTGAGGCGAGGGGCTCAAAGGGAGGTCCCCGCAGGCCCTGGAGGGCGACGGAGAGGTCCCAAGAGGGTACGAGGCGCGGTCTGGGAGGATTAATCCTCCTAGCGCCTCTGAGGAATCTCACGACCAGAGGGTGCTTACCTAGGGATGATCCATCTACTGCATCGGGATGTGCGGCAATGGCGGCAACATACACTTTGAGAGTCGAAGGGGACAGCCTGCGCTCCAACTTCTCTTGCAGGAAGGAAAGCACTACTGCAATCGTGCATCTCTGTGGGTCTTGTCCTCGTGAGGAACACCAGTCGACGAACAGACCCCACCTCAGTGCGTACGCCTGCCTTGTAGAGGGGGCTCGGGACTGAGTGATGGTCTCTATCACGGCCTGAGGAAGGCCGGCGAGGTCTGTAGCGTCCCGTCCAGGAGCCAGACGTGCAGGTTCCATAGATCGGGACGTGGGTGCCAGATTGTGCCCATCCCCTGAGAAAGAAGGTCCTTCCTCAAGGGGATTTTCCAGGGAGGGGCTGCCGCGAGGGAAATGAGTTCTGGGAACCAGGTCCTGGCAGGCCAGTATGGGGCGACCAGGAGAACCTGCTCCTCGTCCTCCCTGATCTTGCACAGGGTCTGTGCAAGGAGGCTCACTGGGGGAAAGGCGTACTTGGGCCCCGGAGGCCAGCTGTGAGCCAGAGCGTCCCTGCCGAGGGATACCTCGTTGAGGGAGAAGAACTGCTGGCAGTGGGAGGATTCGGGGGAAGCAAACAGATCTATCTGGGCCTCCCCGAAATGACTCCAAATCAGCTGGACAGACTCGGGGTGGAGTCGCCATTCTCCAGGGAGGGTGGACTGCCGTGAGAGCTGATCGGCTGCACGGTTGAGTTCCCCCGGAATGTGAATGGCTCGTAGCGATCTCAGCCACGTTAGACTCCAGAGGAGCAGACGGCGGGCGAGTTGTGACATGCGACGGGAGCGGAGGCCGCCCTGGCGGTTGATATAGGCCACAGTCGCAGTGCTGTCGGTACGCACAAGCACGTGCTTCTGACGCAACGTCGGTCGGAAGCGACGAAGGGCCAGAAGCACAGCCAACAACTCGAGGCAATTGATGTGCCACTGCAGTCGAGGTCCTGTCCAGGAGCCCGAAGCTGCTTGCCCGTTGCACACAGCACCCCAACCCGTGGTAGAGGCGTCCGTGTAAACCACGATGTGCCTGGACACCTGCCCCAGGGGTACTCCGGCCTGGAGAAAGGCAGGGTCTGACCAAGGGCTGAATAGGCGGCGACACTGCGGGGAAACGCCAATCCGGAGTGTGCCACGGTGCCATGCCCGTCTCGGGACTCGGTCGTGTAGCCAGTGCTGAAGCGGTCTCATATGAAGCAAGCCCAGCGGCGTGACCGCGGCTGCAGCTGCCATATGCCCCAGGAGCCTCTGAAAAGTTTTTAGAGGAACCGCTGTCTTGTGTCTGAATAAATCTAGACATCTCAGCACCGACTGAGCGCGCTCGTTGGTGAGACGGGCTGTCATGGAGACCGAGTCCAGCTCCACACCGAGAAAAGAGATCCTCTGCACTGGGGAGAGTTTGCTCTTTTCTCGGTTGACCTGAAGGCCCAGACGGCTGAGGTGCTGAAGCACCAGGTCCCTCTGGTCGCATAGCACCTCTCGAGAGTGGGCTATCAGAAGCCAATCGTCGAGATAGTTGAGGATGCGGAAACCTGACAGCCAAAGAGGGGCCAGGGCCGCTTCCGCAACCTTGGTGAAAACGCGAGGAGAGAGGGACAGGCCGAATGGGAGAACTTTGTACTGGTATGCTCGACCCTCGAACGCAAACCGGAGAAAGGGCCTGTGGCGAGGAAGAATCGAGACATGAAAGTACGCGTCCTTCAGGTCGATGGCTGCAAACCAATCCTGGGGACGAATGCATGAGAGCATGCGCTTCGTCGTAAGCATCTTGAACGGCAGCCTGAGAAGGGACCGATTCAGGACTCTGAGATCCAGGATGGGTCTTAACCCACCACTCTTTTTGGGCACGATGAAGTAGGGACTGTAAAACCCTGACCTCATCTCGGCTGGAGGGACAAGCTCGATCGCATCCTTCGCCAGTAGGACTGCGACCTCTGCACGCAGGACAGCGGCGTGGGTGTCTGAATGGACACGAGTGTGAAGGACACCTCTGTACCTGGGCGGAGCTTTGGCGAACTGAATCGCATAGCCGAGACGTACCGTCCGTATCAACCACCGCGAGGGGCTGGGAAGCTGAAGCCAGGCTCCCAAGCGCCTCGACAGGGGTGTCAAGGGAACGTTGACCGACATGACCGTGGTGGGGCAGCCTAGGGGGGGAACAGGGAGGGGAGACAAGCTGCTCTGAGCAGGGCCTACCTTCTTCCCAGGTTCCCGCGCTGGCGACAGACAGCTCCGTATCCGGCTCCGAGAGGGCATCCTGGTGCCGCCCGGAACGGGAACACGGGGCCGAGGCCCCGGAGGTGAAGGAAATTGCTCTTTTATTGAAGTTGTGGGTACCGCCGACCCGTGGGCCGGCGGCAGCGTTAAAGTGCACAACAACCCCCGGCCCTCCACCGGGAGCGGGGACGCAGATGTTTTCGTCCCCTGAAGAACAAACTTCTCCACCTCCAGGTTGCCCGCGTCAGGGACGTTTCGCGGCTCTTTTGCGGGTGTTCTTTGCAGGTCCCTGAGAGGCGGGCGGCGCCCCTCCCCTGAGAGGGGGGGCGCCCTCGGCGACGAGCGGAGGGAGGCTGGGCCACCGGCGGCGGGATGGGTTTGGACTCGCGGCGGGGCAGGATGTGTTGGATGGCCTCCCTCTGCTTCTGGACTGCCGAGAACTGCTGGGCAAAGTCCTCGACAGTGTCGCCGAACAGGCCACTCTGGGAGATAGGAGCGTCAAGAAAGCGAGCCTTGTCGACGTCTGCCATCTGGGCCAGAGTGAGCCATAGGTGTCACTCCTGGACCACGGCTGTGGACATCACCTGACCAAGGGAACGCGCCGTGACCTTCGTTGCCCGTAGGGCGAAGTCGGTGGCGGCGCGGAGTTCTTCCATAACCCCCTGGTCGGGACCACCCTCGTGCAGCTGTTTCAGGGCCTGGGCCTGATGTACTTGGAGGATCGCCATAGCATGCAGGGCGGTGGCGGCCTGTCCAGCGGCGTGGTAAACGTGGCCCGCAAGGGCGGACAAGCGCTCGCACGCCCTGGACGGGAGATGCGGACTATCCCTCCAGGTGGCAGCGCCGCGTGGGCACAAGTGCACCGCCACAGCGCGCTCAACCCGGGGAATCGCTGCATACCCCCTGGCCGCCCCGCCATCGAGGGTGGCGAGGGGAGAGGAGCTGGGGCGGGGCCGTGATGAGAAGGGGGCCCGCCAGGATTTCGTCAGCTCCTCGTGCACCTCCGGGAAGAATGGGACCGAGGGAGAGCGTGATGGGGCCGCGGGAGCCCTCCCCAGGAACCAGTCATCCAGCCTAGAAGGATCGGCTTGGGGCACCTCCAAACCGATCCCCCTGGCGGCCCGGAGAAGCATAGTCGACAGCTCGACGTCCACCTCAGACGGAGTGGCCACCTCTGCAGGGGGTCGCGCCGCCGAAGCGTCCGCCTCACCGACCGACTCTCCCTCTGATGCTGCGGTCGACATCTCATCCTCCGCAGGAGCACCGAAGGAGACGCTCAGCCCGCTGGGCGGGGAAGCGTACTGCTCCGGGAACTCGACGGGACCACGCTGTGTGACAGAAGACCGCAGGGCTTTCTGGGCCGGCGGTGCGTTCTGCACGGTGACTGTTAAGTCCCCCCCGCGTCTCGCCGCGGTGGCCGAAAAGCATTGACGGCTTAACGACGGACCGCGGGAGGAAGACGGGAGGAGCCGCCTCGCGAACGAGCGGCGGGACTTCAGCGTGGTCATGGTCATGCATTCGCAATGAATGCATTCACCATCCATGAACGCTGCCTCAGCGTGCTCACTCCCCAAACACGTGAGGCAGTGATCATGTCCGTCCGCAGGAGGGAGGAAACTACCGCATCCTGAAGCGCACGGCCGAAAAGCCATTCTGAAAAGAACGTCTTTTTCAGCCGTGAGAAATTGCTCTTTTAGCTCCTGGTCTGCCCAGGGAAAAAGCCGCGGGGCGGCTGTGCACTCAACGGGACTTTCTCGCTGGTAAGCAGTGCGGCTGTAATGGCCGTGAAAACGGCAGCCCGCAGGAGATCGCTGACGGCTGCCAAACAATAAGCTCTTTTAGTCTTGGCAGCACGTCAGAAGAGAGAGCAGGAACTCTTTTTGAAGAACTCTTGTAGAAATCTTTGTCTTTAGAAGTCTAGCAGAGAGAAACAGCAGGCTCAACATCAGAAAGGATCTGAAGCGAAGAAGCTGTCTGACTGGCGCATGACGTCGCTATTTATACCCGTATGTACGGGGCGTGGCGCGTCATGCAAATGCCACTCGCCAATTTTCATTGGCCTTTTGTATAAGGCTCAGATATGATTGGATTCTAAGCGAATTCCCATGTAACGTCGAAGTGATTCGACTGAAGGGGAACTTAAAATACGTCTTCGTTTTTGCTCGTAAAGGTAAGAGTACATAATTCTACACTGTAAAGGGTCTGCTTTTATTTGTGTCCACACAATATTAACAAAACGTTGTGCTTTTGTTAAAGAAAACAAACAGGATGAGCTTTCTGCCATCTCGGTCCTGGGCGATTCACAAAAATGAACCGAAACTCAGTGAATACTTCACAGACATGATAAAAATAATTATAGATTGGTTTAAATTAGTACTTTAAAAAGAAATAATTCAAACAAAAACTCTTTCATTATTTATTCTAGAAAGATGCATTTTTCTCTAAAGGCGTGTCCAATGAGGAAATGGCGGGCCAGGATTGTCTTTTTTTCCCGTCTTTTTTATTTTTATTTTTTAAATACAACTGTTAGTTCATGTTAGCATGGGTTCATTAAATAATAGTTACAACTTTTGATTTTAAAAGTGTGTTATTAAATGTCGAAATGCTGTTCCTTCGGTGCCATCTGCTGTCAGAGAGTAAATGTGCATTTTCATTCAGGATGTCTTCGGCACTCCTTCCGCCATGCACTTCTCATCCATGTAGGGCTTGTTTACATCAGAGTTTGTATATGCGTCTTTGACACAGCATACAGCAGTGTTGTGCATTTTAACCAGTTTATGATAAAAGTTTTCTTAAAATGCATTCATTTGAATGTAGTTTGTAATCAATAGTTATTCACAGTATTTTGAAGTGCCCAAGATAACAATATTGTGCATGCTTAATTTTTGTGATATATTGTGTTTCCAAATACCGGCACATGTCTGCTGTGGACTAACAAAAATATGCTTCATATTCAGGTAGTGTTTCAATATCTCATATGGTAGGGAAAACAAGAATTGCGAAAAATTATTCCAGAACGTTTGACACTTGATGTGAAATGCTGACTCCTATGCATTTGACAGATTGTTTCCGACTCCTGGTGAGAGTGGGACTCCATCTCTACCTGCACTTACATTTCGGAGAATGAGGGAATCCCTGACAAGAATCCCTAGCAGGTAATCACTGCCGTCATTTCAGACTGCCTGATGAAAGGCTGATTCCAAACAATTTGTTTTCTGTAAATGTATAATGGGCCTAATTCATGAAACTTTCAGTAAATTCTGAGCACTTAAAATAGACCTTTCCAAAAACTCTCTTCTGGATGTACAAAAAACAACCTCATTTCATAGTTAAATGTGACCCTGGACCACAAAACCAGTCATAAGGTTACATTTTACAAAACTGAAATGTATGCATCATATGTTCATAAGTTCAATAAATAAGCTTTCTATTGATATATGGTTTGTTAGGATAGGACAATATTTGGCCGAGATACATCTATTTGAAGATCTGGAATCTGAGGGTGCAAAAAAATCAAAATACTGAGAAAATCACCTTTAAAGTTCTCCAAATTAAGTTCTTAACAATGCATATTACTAATCAAAAATTACATTTTGATATATTTATAGAAGGAATTTTGCAAAAAATCTTCATGGAACATGATCTTTACTCAATTTCCTAATGATTTTTGGCATAAAAGAAAAATCAATAATTTTGACCCATACAATGTATTTTTGGCTATTGCTACAAATATACCCCAGCGACTTAAGACTGGTTTTGTGGTCCAGGGTCACAAATGTGAAAAAAAGAACATTCTACTCATGCTTCATGAATGCAGCCCAGTGTACACAAATGTATATTTAAAGAATATAAAAATGTCATTAGCCTTTTGTTTGCACAATTGCACACATCAATAATACTTTGGTAAATAATTATTTTCTTGTTGATGAGAGGTGTCCTGCTATTTCCATAGGCAATCAGATTTACGTTTTTGTACAATAGACTTACATTGAAGAAGGGGCCCGAGCAATATATGGTGGTTTCTTTTGACTTTACTCTAAGCAACCACTCAAAACACCCTAGCATTTGCATTGGTAAACACCACTCTTGGTCTTTTGCAAGCTCTTTATTAGGGATGCATCAAATGTTCTGCAACTGAAATTATTCTGCCGAAAATAGCAAAAAAAAGCTTTTTCAGTGTTCTAATAAGCGAAAAGGCAAGATACATTATACCGAACAATGATGTGACACGATCAAATAGAGGCGCGCACTAATGCAGCAAACATGTGGGCAGTGTGGAAGCATTTAAAACTGTCCAAGAAAGACACAAAAATCATTCCAAGCACCGACAACGAGAGACTGTTTAGAAGCACATCGCATGCCTTCCATGCAATCATGAAAAAACTGGCAAAATACATGGTGGGAAAAAACCCAATAAACCGTATTCTGTAATTGGCCTTCGACCAAGAATTTTTTATTTTGGTGCATCCCTATTCTTTAAAGGGGCCATGAAATGCCTTTTATTTTTTCTGAGGTGCACTTATAATTTTAGTACATTTTCCATCAAAAATGGTCACACTGAACTTTTCTACACTGAATTTATCTTCTGATTTGCAGAAATCAAATCACTGATTGACTTGCACTAATCTTGAATTGACCGCTCCAGAAAATATAAAGAGAATCTTTGGTCATTTTCTGTATATAAAATACAGAGAATACAGATGGTTTTCATGCTACTATTAGGAACAGAGTGAAGTTGATCATTTAGTCAGTTTCAGTTACTAATGATTTACTAATGCATAAACAACAGTAAAACACTTTGCGACAATAAACAACTGTACATGAGCCCTTGCACATTACACCCATCACAGGACATAACAGGCATGAATGAATGGGCGGTTTCAGATTATTATACCAGTTCTCCTGTGATATTCTAGTCTCTAGATACTGCAAGAGTCTTTTTTACATTAAATTGACATTTTTTATACTGTAGTCTGAGATGTGTTTATTTGTCACATGTTTCCATTAGCTCTGTGCACAGACATTCAAACCCTCACGTCTTCAATTTCACCAGCACTTACCCCCCCTCTGGAGCGGCTCTGACGCAGAGACTGCGGTCCACCTCCACACCCAATGTCAGCACCACAGTGGCTGTGGACAGCAGCCAGATTGAGGTAATCTCTAATTTAAAATCACTTCATGAAGATTGTTTGTTTTTGTCATTTCTCTACCCTTTTTTTCCACGTTTTTGGATCTCCACTGATTTCCACAAGCTTCATAAAATAAATTAAAATGAGCAGATTTGCTGTTCTCCTCTCTCTTTCATTCCCCTTGTTTTCTCTTCACTGTCATGTTGTATTTCCACGGTGGGGAGTAGCTAGACACGTCTCCAAGCTTCTGGTGCCATCAGCAGTTTTGTCTGAAGAGAAGAGTAGGTATTGTTCTTCTCTTCAGGAGGGCTGTGTTTAAAACAGAATGCAGCTGTCTTGTTGCCTTGCTTTTATGGATATGTGCTTTTTTACACTGCCTGAAAATAGCAGTTTGCAAGTTTGGATGCAGCCTGCGTTTGGTGTAAATGGGCTGAGCCATGTTGCAATAAAGCCTACTCTACAATACAGAGCTTGTTACTCTTTCATAGATAGTGCACCCAAACATTATTTAGTCTCATTTGGTGTTTTGAAAAATGTCTCAGTGTTTCCGTACGATAAAAGTCAGTGGGATCTGATGTTGTTCTTCAAAATGCATAGAGATTCGGAATGACATGAGGCTAAATGGTAATGATGAGCTTTTTTTTAACTATTCCAGTAAGCCTGCAACTAGTCTGGCTGCAGAGACTGGGATGGTTGTACAATTGTTTTAACAGCTGTTACTATGCGAGACTTCAGATGAATAGGGTAAAAATATTAACTAATAGTTATCACCTTACTTACCCAGTTGATTGGTTACATTGATAATTGCAAACATTTTTGTATTACAAGTTTTTTTAAAATGTTAGGTTTTAATATACAAATGAGGCATTATTTAATGAAATATGCGTTAATTTGCATACATTTCTAGTAGAAAAATTAAACACTGGATGAAGTCAGTTTTAAAATTTTTGTTTAATTTTTTTGACATATTAAAGGAATTTTATTTCATTTTGTCACTCAGAAAATATTCAGAATTCAGAAAATACTTAGAACAGGCTGGGGAATAAAATGTTGCATAAAAACAAAGCAAATTATATATGAACAAATTTCTCTGTAAAAACCTTCAGGATATAGACAGAAATATAAAAGTGTAAAGTTTGGTGTGTGTAAGTGCTACTGAAGTGGAGATTTATGGCTCAGTGTAGGACAAAAAACTCATTTTGAAAAAAACTTTTTGTAATTTAAAATTTATAATTGAAATCTATTGACACAAATAGACACTTAATGGTGTCTTTTGGATGTTTTCTTTCTACTAGTCTGAAAAAACACTTTATGAAAAACCAAAAAGCCCAAAATCTCAAATTTGACAGGTGCATGAAATATTTTTTTCCTGCAGTGTCTCCCCTTAGTTATTTTATGTCCCTAGAGAAAAACAAATGTACTAAAAAGTATTTAAAATACATTTATTTCATGCCAAGTATACCACAAATACATGTACTTAATAAAAATACCTTGCAGTTGTACTTTTAGTGTACTAAACTGGTGTACACCAACTAAAGATATACTTAATTATATTTGAAGTGGAACTATTGCAATTATACTTTAGGTACACTTTAAACATTTTGCTTTTAAAGACTTATTATATTTAAAGATCATTCAAGTTTAATTACATTTTTTTATATTATGTCTGGAGTGATGTCAGTAAATATGTTAATAGACTTAAACTATACTTAGTATAAAATAAATGATTTTTAAATACATTCCTTTTTACTTGCTTATTTTAAAAACTTACCATTAAAATTTGCTTAACTAATATAAAACATTCATTTTTACATGCATTGTTATGTACATGCATTAAATTTAAAATAATAATAATTTGGGTAAAAAGAGAAACATTTAATTCAAAAGCATCAAACAAGTTCAAATATTAAAACTTAATATTTAAAAAAAATTTTACATGTATGTAAAAGTTGACAAAATGTAACAGTATATCAGATTAAACAGATTTCTTCCAATTTAGCTGGCTCATTTTCAAGCGTGCACACTATCTCGATTAGCAAGACAGCAGCTATGAGCAACATCCTATGACACTGTGAGAGAAAAGAGTATTAGACAGTGGGAAGTGGGATCTAAGAAGAACGCAATCAGTCAAACCATCAATGTGGTTTGTGTCTAAGCAAGCTCTTAAACTTTCTTCTGCTTCTGTTCTGTACAGAATATATGTATGACCACAAGCCCCTTCGTCATGTTGCTTGTTGTCAAACATCAACTTTCAAGAACAATAGGATTGTGTGCCCTAGCATTTGCAAGAGTAAAAAGATAGCTGCACAATTTCTTAATGTTTTCTCTGTTTGTTTTTCATATAGGATGCCATACGTCTTCACAGCTCAGGTAAGAATAAAACCTCAAAACATTTGTGTCAATGCAATAAAAAGTTTTTGCTGTAGTTTAATTAGGTCATGAATATGGATCGGGCTATTTTTTTAACCATCTCTCTACAGTTGGCAGTTCTCCAAATCAGAGCCCTACAGGCTGGAACCAACCCAATATACCCACCCCGGCCCAGAGAGAGCGGGCGCCGTCCCTTAACCCTCAGGATAAAGTTAAAATTGTAAGCTTTGTGATGCTCTGTCTTCTTTCAGTTTAGTCATTTGTTAAGTAAGATTAGAAGCTAAGACCAGGTGAATCAGGTACGTCTTCAGCAGGATCAATCAATCACTTTTATTTATAAAGCGCTTTTAACAATACGGGTTGTATCAAAGCAACTTTACAGGATTAAATAGGACAATAGTGTCAATAGCGCAAAAGTTCCATGTTGCAGCAAAGTCATTTTATTTTATTTTTTATTTTTTTTAATTATAGAAATGTGTTAAGTGTAGGCCAGGTTAAAGAGATCTGTCTTTAATCTAGATTTAAACTGACAGAGTGTGTCTGCCTCCCGAACTGTGTTAGGTAGATTGTTCTAGAGTTTAGGCGCTAAATAAGAAAATGATCTGCCGCCCGCAGTTGATTTTGATATTCTAGGTACTATCAAATTGTTTTGAAAATGCAGCGGATGTGAGGGACTATAATGTGATAAAGGCTTGCTCAAGTACTGAGGAGCTAAACCATTGAGGGCTTTTTTTAAGTAATTAGCAGGATTTTAAAATCTATACGATGTTTAATAGGGAGCCAGTGCAGTGTTGACAGAACCGGGCTAATATGGTCATACTTTCTGGTTCTAGTAAGAACTCTAGCTGCTGCATTTTGGACCAGCTGGAGTTTGTTTATTAAGCGTACAGAACAACCACCCAATAAAGCATTACAATAATCTATCCTTGAGGTCATGAACGCATGAATTAATGTTTCTGCATTTGACATTGAGAGCATAGGTTGTAATTTCGATATGTTTTTGAGGTTGAAAAATATGGTTTTGCAAATGCTAGAAATGTGCCTTTCGAAGGAAAGATTGCTATCGAATAGCACACCTAGGTTCCTCACTGATGACGAAGAATTGACAGAGCAGCCATCTAGTATTAGACTGTGTTTTAGGTTATTACATGCAGGGGTTTTAGGTCCAATAATTAACACCTCTTTTTTTTCTGAATTTAGCAAGATGTTACTCGTCATCCAGTTTTTTATATCAACTATGCATTCCATTAGTTTTTCAAATTGGGATGTTTCGCCGGGCCGCGAAGAAATATAGAGCTGAGTATCATCAGCATAAGAGTGAAAGCTAACACCATGTTTCCTGATGATATCTCCCAAGGGTAACATGCAAAGCGTAAAAAGTAATGGCCCTAGTACTGAGCCTTGAGGTACTCCATACTGCACTTGTGATTGATATGATATCATCAATTCACTGCCACGAACTGATGGCTGTCAGGTAAGTATAATTTGAACCATGCCAATGCACTTCCACTAATGCCAACATTATTTTCAAGTCTATTCAAAAGAATGTTGTGGTCAATAGTATCAAACGCAGCGCTAAGATCCAGCAACACTAATAGAGAGATACAACCACGATCGGATGATAAGAACAGGTCATTTGTAACTTTAATAAGAAATCTTCAAAATTGTCCTACATCGCTGCAGAAGTACTGACCCAGAGTTTACAAAGTGAACATGCAAAGAAAGTCCTTTACAAAAAATTTAAAATAGCGATGTTTTGAAGTTTTTGGTTTGATTTTGAAGTTAGAGGAGCAAATGACATGCTAGTTTTTCGACATACCCTAACTGTCTTGAACCTGAGTTCACAGACTACACATGCGCATTGCAGAGCTAGACAAGATGAGCATTTGAGGTTAAAAAGTATATAAATTGTACATTTTAAATGTTTTAGAAAATAACCAATTGTTTCGCTAGATAAGACCCTTCTTCCTTGGCTGGGATCGTTTAGAGCCCTTTGAACTACATGCTATCTAACAGTGAAAAATACTTCTAAAGTGTTTATTTATCTTATTCAATGTCAGTTTCAACATTTACTAATGCATCTTCAAATCTTATTAAGTCGTACCTATTAATATTATTATTTAATGGACCTGAGCTAACATGAACTAACAATAAACAGTTGTATGTTTGTTCACCAACACTAACATTGAGATTTTTAAATGCTGTAACAAATGTATTGCCCCTGTTAGTTAGTGTTAGTTAATGCAATGATGCAACTGATGTTAACTAATGGGACCTTATTGTAAAGTGTTACCAGAAAATGTTTGCAATTATTGTGAAAGAATGTTAATAATAATAATAATAACAAGATAAAAAAGTTAGTCAAGACTTTAAGTTGGCTTGAGTTTTTAAAAGTTTTTTTTAAAGCTTTAAAGAGTAGTAGCAGTCAAAAATAGTCTTAGAAAATGTAGTCTCAGAACAATAATAATAACTAAGTTTAAATAGCATTTCAGTAAGTTGGCTTTCTCAAGCCAACTTAATAATGGTCTTAAAAGGTTTCTCGATGTGAAATAAGTCTACTTCATTACTTCATTACTGTTTTTTAGCGGACAAGGGATAAGAGAGACTCGAGCTATTACTGGGAGATTGAAGCTAATGAGGTCATGCTGCTGAACAGGATTGGCTCGGGCTCCTTTGGAACCGTATACAAAGGGAAATGGCACGGTAAGCATTGGTTTAACCCTCCCAGCTTCAGTAAAATCTAGCTGTCACTTTAACAAGTTATGACCCAGTTAACTTGCGCTGTAACACGCTGTAGGTGATGTGGCTGTGAAGATATTAAAAGTCACCAACCCAACACCGGAGCAGTTAGAAGCCTTCCGCAATGAGGTGGCAGTCCTTAGGTGAGATGTTATTGATTGTCAACAGCTCACTAAGTCTAGTTTGTATGATGATGTTTTAGAGCAGTGTGTGGACGCTTTGTTGAATGGCATTTCTTTTTGACGTGAAGAGGCGTCCCATATGTATATAGTATTGGCATAATATAATGAAAGCATGTGTACTTTTTCCAAGCAATATTACAACCTGCCGTATTGCAGTAATTGTTCACCCAGGAATTAATATTCCATCTCATTTAATGCTTTTCATGCTTTTTATGCTTTCCAGTTGAATTTATTGCCAGTAAAGTACAGTTAATGTAACACTTTGTCACACACACACACACACACACACATGTTGGGTTTACATGTTTTATGGGGACATTCCATAGGCGTAATGGTTTTTATACTGTACAAACCGTACTTTCTATCGCACTAAACCTACCCTACACCTAAACCTAGCCCTCACAGGAGATTGTGCAAACTTTTACTTCCTCAAAAAAACTCATTGTGCATGATTTATAAGCCTGTTTCCTCATGGGGACCTGAGAAATGTCCCCACAAGGTCAAAATCTACTGGTATTCCTATCCTTGTGGGGACATTTGGTCCCCACAACGTGATGAATACCAGGTACACACATCACACACACACACACACACACACACACACACACACGTTGGGTTTACATGTTTTATGGGGACATTCCATAGGCGTAATGGTTTTTATACTGTACAAACCGTACTTTCTATCGCCCTACACCTACCCTACACCTAAACCTAGCCCTCACAGGAGATTGTGCACACATTTACTTACTCAAAAAAACTCATTGTGCATGATTTATAAGCCTGTTTCCTCATGGGGACCTAAGAAATGTCCCCACAAGGTCAAAATCTACTGGTATTCCTATCCTTGTGGGGACATTTGGTCCCCACAACGTGATGAATACCAGGTACACACACACACACACACACACACACACACACACAGGAGAACAATTGTTTTATTTAGGAATAAATAAAACAATAAATCCATCAACTTCCAAAAAATGAATAAAAAATATTTAAATTGAAAAATAGATAATCATGCTAGATTGTATTTAAGTAGTTAGGCAACATATGGTTAAAAATTTGTCTAAAGACTATATAATGATATTTGATGTTACAGTTGTATAAAATTGTGTGGCCATTGAGAATGTGTGTAGAAGGGAAAAGGAATGATTGGGAGGGAAGGAGTGATTTAGTTATAAATAGTACTTTACATGTTTTTCATGTGAGTTTGATCACTAATAACAGGGTTTCCGCGGGGTCTTAAAAAGTCTTAAAAAGTCTAAAATTTAAAAATCAAAATTTTAGGCCTTAAAAAGTCTTAAATTCGCTGTTCTAGGTCTTAAATAATTTTACACAGGTCTTATTTTTCCGATGTCCATGTAACGCTACCTCTAATGCTCATTTAAATTCTCTTTTTGTTGTTTCCGTGGTGTTGTAGTTCTTTATTTCACTATTCCAAATATAATTTGCTGTATTTAAACTACAAATGAGACCAGCATGCAATAGCCAATCAGCTTTCTGTTATTGCCAATAATGACTGATTGCAGAACAGCAGAACCATACGTCACAGCAGTCACACGGCAGCAGCGCCACGGCAGCAGGCTCAGACGGTAGTGGGCGGAGTCTCCTGCTGCAGCCCAATCAGGTCCCACAAAATATCCGTCCTAAATAGTATTCGAAAATAGAATTGGTATGTCCTAAAAAGTATTCCAAAGATTTCCGGACGGTCTACTACAATTTACCTTTAGAATTCGAAGTACGGATTAATGCGCACTCTAACGGCTATTATATTGCCCACAACACATTGAGTGTTGAACGAGGATTTGATTAGAACTACAAATACGCATAAAAAGTGTAAAAAACTACAAACATGGCGTGTATGCGCGACCAACGGATGGGTAGAAAAATGGGGTTTAAGTTATAAATAATCAGTGTGTAACCTTATAAAAATATATATTTATTTAATGTTATTCGCATTATATTTCATGTGCAGCAACATAATGAACTTTTATAATGGCAGAAACAAATGATGAGAGTCTGCTGGCCAAAGAGCCCTTCATGTTTCACTTTGAATTTAAGGATGATATGGACATTTCCTTAATGAGTGTGTGAACAAATCATGCCTCTGGATTAATTGCATGTTTAAAGAGTTTTGATTTATTTTAGGTTTAAACTAATTTAGTTAGGTGAGTAATGTGTGGTTATTATTGTTGTTAAATGTGTGCCTTCTGTGCTATATGTTTTGTTTGATTTTGTAATATTTTTTTGGGAAAATCCAGTTTGTGATGGGTATAGTGTATAGTACATGGTATTATGTACAATGAAAAATTGGTTAATACTGAAATGATTAGGTAAAAAATATAGTTTAACTAAATAAAAACTATTCTATTGCTCAAGTTTTGTTTTGTTTTTTGTTTGAGCTTTGTACTCAGTTTATACTGATTAAAAATATATGGAAAAATATAGACGTTTTTCCTGAACGCGGAGTCCGACTCTTAACTGAAAGAATGCTTTGCATTTCCGGTCTGCATTGTTTCTAGTCAAATTAGGGTATATTCCGAGCTAATAAACTAATGTTAAACCTATTAAAATGTTTTTAAAAAAGCACATGGCTCCATAGCGCCATCACTTGGCAATGTCGCAATGACCGTAATTTGTCAGTGCCTCACTTTAATGAGTGTGTAGATGACACGAAGCAGCGGAAGTTAGCTACATTAAAAACAGATGGACGCTATTTGAATGGGTTCCTATGGAGACCGGAACAGAAAAGCATTCAATCTGACGTTAGAATTCGTAATGGCGGCGCTCATCGTTTACTCAGGAAAAAGGTCTATAAGTTGATCATTATTTTCACCCACTTTCGATCTCAGATGGAGACTCCGCCCACTACCGTCTGAGCCTGCTGCCGTGGCGCTGCTGCCGTGTGACTGCTGTGACGTATGGTTCTGCTGTTCTGCAATCAGCCCTATCTCGTTATTGCCGCGAGTCTCTCTCGGATTGTACCGCAGAAGTAAAATGGATTTAACTTTTTAGCTATGTGGAAGTGCAGGTTTAGCGATACTTAGCTTGAAAAAAACTGAATATAAGGCTTGGCTAAGGCCAGTTGCTAACAACTAGATTTTTTTCTCCCTCTGTGGAAGTTACTGCGTCTTCAGAATCACAGTAGCAGAATACAGGTCAAACTACCTTTTTCTGTATATAATGTTATCAATAATAATAAGAAATATAGGTCGAGCTAGCTGACCGCCAGCATTCGAGATACTTTTAAAATGTTTTTTTTTTTACTTGCCCGACCGAACAAACCGCCTGATTAAAACTGAAGTGACAAAAACAACTAGTGAAGCATCCAAAGGCAAGAAAGATTCATATTTTAATACATTAAACGTAAACAGAAATTGATAATGGATATGTGTGTATTTCTGGTCTATTTGTGACATACTTTAAAACAAATGAATGTAACAGCACTCTAAAGAAACACACTGAGGTAAAAATTTCAAATGTATAGTTTATTTATAACATGATATAGTTCAGTAATATACCAAGTGAGCTTTTTGCTAAAAATTCTCACAATTACAAATGTTACATTAATTTTAGCTCAATAAAAAAGTAGTTAGTCAAGTAGTTACTTACATATTAGACAATATGCAACATTAGCAGAAGCATTCTCCTAGCAACGTTCTGCTATGATTCAGCGTTTTGCTCGAAACAGTTGAAATAACTCGCTCATGAAGTGACTTACTGCCACCTGCTGGTAGTTTAGTGTGTTTAAAAGTATGCCTCCACACCCAACATTTCTAATGTAAATATTTATAAATCAATAAATGTATTTAAAACATTAATCTCACTTTTAATTTTGCAGTGTAAATTATGTAATCTCACTGCTAACAGCCATTTAGAATTTATTGATAAATTCATAAAATAAATTTCAAAGGTAATGCATACATTTCAAAAGTAAAAAAAAAAGGCCTTTATAAAGGTAAATCAAATATGCAGATTTACGATGTAAAAGCTAATTTTTTTTTTACATCAGATATTTCTAGTGGTACTTTTATGGGGATATTTTGTGTGGAATAGTATCTGCTGATATGAAAAGTTCACTGTATATCGTAGTAATAAATTTAATTTATGACAGCCATGAAATTGCGTTTACTTTTTACATTAAACACATTAAATATTACATATATGCATGTAATATAATATCTATTTCCATTACAGGTTTCGGTCTTAAATTTCATATAAGGTGGTATTAAAAAGGTCTTAAAAAGTCTTTCACAATTTCACTTGTTCATATCTGCAGAAACCCTGTAATAAATGGTGAAAACAAAGACCAGAAATTAACAAATATAGAAGTCAAAAGTCAAATCTGCATGAAAAAAGCGCTGTATAAATAATCTTGAATTGAATGTGGTTCTCTGAATCTGTTATTATGAATAACTCTTTTTTTTTTCCATCTCCATATTTTCCAATACAACCTAAACCATTATGAGTCTGATGAAAGAAAATGTGTTTATTAAAGAGAAGAATATTTACAATCACAGTATTAACAGTCGCAATATAGGCCCTTAACGGTTTCCCACCCAAGTGTTGCCACTTAACACTTTCATGGCCCCAGAATATTTTGTTTTATGCACTGCAAAAAATGCTTAATTCTTACTTTTGTCTTGTTTTTAGCCAAATATCTAAACATTTGTAAATTAAGATTTTCTAGATGAGTAAAAAGAATAAACAAGTCAACATTAAGTGCATTTTTGCTTGAAATAATAATAATAATAATAGCAAAATAATCTGCCAATGGGGACCCCAGGGTTACCCCTTTGGCAGATTATTTTGCTTGTTCTAAGCAAAACACACTTCTTGTTTTTCTGAAAACAAGAAAATAATTTTTACTTGTCTAGAAAATCCTTCTTGATTTAAGAATTTTCAGATATTTTGCCTGGAAACAAGACACAAGTTTCTAAGTAAGAAAATGCAGTGTGAATATTTGCAGTGTGAATAGTTGAACAGTGGGTTGAGTCTCTGCTTCTTTAAAAAAAAAAATATCTTTAAAAACTTTTAGCCTTTAAAAAAATAGATTTTAGCTTAATGCTTCAGAATTGTTCTTTTTTCAGAGGTTTTTCCTCAGAATTGGACTTTATAACTCACAACTGCAAGTTTATATCTCACAATTCTCACAAAAAATCATGATTGCAAGAAAAAAGAATAGAATTGTAAAAAAAAGTCAGAATCGCAGGTTTTTATCTCACAGTTCTAAAATTGTATTTCTTGCAGTTCTGACTTTGTAACGTACAAAAGTTTATTTTTAATTTTTAAATACAGTTAAAAAAACATTATGTTGGTTAGCTAGTTAATGATTACCAATGGGTATTAGATAATTGAGTGAGGTAGATACATGTTTTGCCTTTAAAAATTTAACGACCTGTTGCTGAAATGACGTGTTACTTCAAATCTAAAACTTGTGTTATGTATAAATAACACTAACATGAAGGTTATGCACTGGAGAAAAGCAACTTTTAAGAACATTAAACAGCAACAACTATTGCAGTATCATCTTGTTTCGACTTGAGAATGTGTGAATTGGCAATTCTGCTGTTGTTGTAGCCTATATAAGAAATATGCATACATTACATGTATGCAGTTGTGTGTAAATTAATTAATTTTTATTATTAACTTTCATATTTTGTTGTGAATACATTTTGTTTTCGCACAATAAGCGTTTAAATTATCAGACACTCTCAGAAAATGATGGTTATTCTATGTTAAATATACAGTGCTGCTTGAAAGTTTGTGAACCCTTTAGAATTTTTAATATTTCTGCATAAATATGACCCAAACATCATCAGAAGTCCTGAAAGTAGACAAAGAGAACCCAATCAAACAATTGAGAGAAATATTTTCTTTGTCATTTATTTTTTGAGAAAAATTATCCAGTGTTGCATATCTGTGCATTGCAAAAGTATAAGAATCTTTACTTCCAGTATCTGGTGTGACCCCATTTTGCTCCTATGAACTGCTTGCTTAGGTTATTCCACAACATTGTAATAGGTCTGGACTTGCTGACTCAGCCATTCCAAAACATTAACTTTGTTCGTCCTTTTCCTTGCTGAATGACCCGCGTTCTCTTGAAACTCTGATCTTAAACAGGTATCCTGACGTTTTCCTTTAGAATTTGCTGATATAATTCAGAATTCATTGTTCCATCAACAAAGGCAGGCTGTCCTGGCCAAGACGCAGGAAAACAGGGCCAAGCCATGATACCATCACCATGTTTCACAGATGGCATAAGGTTCTTAAACTGGAATGCAGTGTGTTCTTTTCTCTTAACATAATAGCTTCTCATTTAAGCCAATAAGTTCTATTTTGGTTTCATCCATCCATTAAACAACTCTCCAATAGTCCTTTGGCTTGTCCACATGATCTTTAGAAAACAATTTTCTTTTTGGAGAACAGTGGCTTTCTTCTTGCAACTCTCTCATGCACACCATTGGTTGTTCTCCTGATGGTGGATTCATGAACATTAACATTAGCCAATCTGAGAAAGGCCTTCAGTTGTACCCTATGAACTTTTGCAACCTCACAGATTATCACACGTTCAAAGTGTCTTTGTTGGTCGACCATTTCTTAGGAAGGTAACAGTGGTTTTGAATTTCGGAGTCCAAACTCTTTAGAGATGGTTTTGTAACCTTTTCCAGCCTGATGAGCAACATCAACTCTTTTTCCGAGGTCCTCAGTAATCTCCTTTGTTCGTGATATGATTCACTTCCACAAACATGATTGGACTTTGATAGATCCTGTTCTTTGAACATTTGATAGTCATTTCTAACTAATTTCACCTTTAAATTAACTGCTAATCCAAGAGATTCACATAGTTTTGCAACACACAGATATGTAAGACTGGATAATTTTTTGTTTTGTTTGATTGGGTTCGCTTTATATAGGTTTAGGACTTACATTAAAATCTAATGATGTTTTGGGTCATATTTTGCAGATATATAGAAAATTCTAAATGATTTAAAAACTTTCAAGCAGCACTTTATAATTCAATAATCCGTAAACCAAGGCATATTTAAAGACCGATTCAAGACAAAGTTTTTTTCCAACATTAAGTGACCAAGAGCAGTCTGATCTGGTCTAACTACTGTGGAAGCATGGGAGCGTGGTGCTCATGCATGACACATTTCGTGATACCGCATAAAAAAAGGCCACATCTGTACCATGATTGAAGATTTTGGTCATTTCGCCCACCCCTGTTGCACTGCATAAGAGTATTTTTGCATTTGATAGATGTAAATTTTGTGCTCTGTTGTCTTCCAACAGGAAAACCAGACATGTCAACATCCTGTTGTTCATGGGCTACATGACAAAAGCCAATCTAGCGATTGTAACGCAGTGGTGTGAAGGCAGCAGTCTCTACAAACACCTCCACGTACAAGAGACCAATTTCCAGATGTTTCAGCTGATAGATATCGCCAGACAGACCGCTCAGGGCGTGGAGTGAGTTTCACATTCTGTGACTGATGGATTTGTCTTCATTCAGTGTGTAGAACTTTATTGTATATGTCTCAACAATCATTAATCATGGTTTTGTTTTCCTCACAGCTATCTCCATGCAAAAAACATCATTCACCGTGACATGAAATCAAACAGTATCTTTTTTTTAAGAAACATCTAATTTCATTCTGTTTGTTAGAGTTTCAAGGGCAGATGGGAATGAAGGATAAGCCTTAATGCAGTCTTTCAAAAACTAATAGACTTTGACTTTAACTCAAGCACAGACATCTTCTTACATGAAGGCCTGACAGTGAAGATCGGAGATTTTGGTCTGGCCACTGTAAAGGCCAGGTGGAGTGGTTCTCAACAGGTGGAACAAACTTCGGGATCTATTTTATGGATGGTCAGTGCATTGCTCACTATCTCAGATTCTGAACAAGCATCTGTCATTGAGCTTTACCCTCATTTATGCTCTACACCCCTCAGGCACCTGAGGTGATCCGGATGCAGGACAGCAACCCTTACAGTTTCCAATCAGATGTGTATTCTTTTGGCATTGTGCTGTTTGAATTAATGACAGGGGAGCTGCCCTACTCACAGATAGCGAACCGAGATCAGGTAACACTTGCAAATCGGAAGGGCTGCAAATCTTTTACTTCACTATATATATTGCTTCACAATATATTGCATGCATCTTCAGTTGTAGAGGGCTTGCTTCACAAGCCTCTCAGTAAGCTAATGGTTTTTCCAGCATTACTGTGCATGCATTTGTCAACATGCATCTAGTATCTCTGCCAGTCTTACCCGAGGCGTGTTTCGTGACACCTCTGGACTAAATTTAGACATGTAAACAGGGCCCCAGAGACTCCAGACCACGCATTGGGCTCACTCTCTAACCCCTGCCCTGTGTGTGTGGCCCTGACAGAGAGTGCACATTCATTCTGCGTCATTTCACCATGAGTGCTGCAGTAGTTGAGTGAATCTCACAAATTTTTTTTTGCTTCAATTGTCTTGACAAAAGGGGGTGTCTGTTTAATTGTCATTAAAATCATCACAATGTAGAAAAACATGAGAATAGAGAATTATGTTTCCTCTGCTTTTCCTTCTTCTTTTGTTTGATTTTTTGATCAAAATGTGACCGGGATATGTTTATGTGAGATTCATTAGTTGTATGTTCTATTTTTTTTTTGTCTTGTTTCCAGTCAAAATATCTAAAAATTCTTAAATCAAGAAGGATTTTTCAGTAACACTTTATAATAACTACACACTATGAACCATTAGTAAAGCTTTAGTAAATAGTCAATTCATCATTTATAAATCATTATCTCTACATTAATAGACAGTTGTAAGCAGTTTATAAATGGAGCTATAAATGATTTGTTCTTGATTTTTTAAATGATCTATAATGTGTTTAATAATTGTATTTTCAATCTTTATTAAATATCAATTTATCGTTTTCAATTTAAGTATTACATTATTTACAGATCAGTTATTTAGTTGTCATCAGTGGTTCATAAGATCAATTAGAGAGTGTAATTAACTATTTAAATATACATTTATACATATTATTTAGAAATATAGTAATAGTGTGTTAATAAATGCTTTATTAACACATTCAGGTAGTTTAAAGCAAGATATTTTGCTGTAGTAAGGTTTTCTAGTGAAAATTCAGTGCAAAGTCGTGCCAAGTATGACAAATTTCAAACTGAAGACTCACAATTAGCTAAAAACAGAAAATGAAATACTGTATATTCAACAAATGATTAAAAAACATTTTTCTATCAGATTTCAGAGGCTGAAATTGTTTTATGAATTTTCTATGACTTTGCAGAGGTTTTTCATTTTATAAGAAGTGTACAATTGTACAGTTTTGTTTTTTGCATCTTCAAATAAATATTGCTATGTTCTGTATCAATTTTAAAAAAAGTTTTACAAGGCATAAATAGTCTTTAGATGAGCTCACAAAAATAGATAACTGAAAACTACTCAGTGTTTTATACCTAGTTGAATTAGTCATGAATTACAGTAAGAATATGTTTAAATAAAGCATTTATTAACACTGAGTAACTATTGTTTGTCTAAATAATATGTATAAATGTGCATTTAAAGTTTATTAATCATTTAGTTACACTTTCTAAATGATCTTATGAACCTCTGACAACTCCTAAATAAATGGTCTGTTAATAATATAATACTTGATTTAGAAATTATTAATTGGTTATTAATACATTATGAAAATACAATTATTAAAAACATTATAAATATTCTAATAACAACAACAAAACATTTATAGCTGTATTTATAAACTGCTTAATATTGCCTATTAATGTAGGGATAATGCTTTATAAATGATGAATTGACTATTTACTAATACTTAACTAATGGTTCATAGTGTGTAGTTATTATAAAGTGTACCAAAAAGGGTAGTTTATTAGCAGTTAGCTAATAGTTAAGTCCCACAGTAAAAGACTGTGCGGTTGTGTATTTAGTACTAAGGGACAGTTTTACTAAACAGTGCAATTCCAAAACAGCGCCAATGGGAAGGGAAATTTCCAGGGTGATTTACTAACAATGCACAAATTAAAGAACACAGATGCAACATCTCATTTACACATTGACTAACGTAATATACCAAGCACAGTGCAAATAAAGAATAAAGAAATGAAGAAGCCACAGTATGTTAAAAAGAACAGAAGGCCAAAAAATGAAGGTTTGCTAGAAGTTTTGATAGAGCTGTTATTGCGTGACTCCTAGTTGAAGGTTCTTTTATTTCCTGAAGCAAATTAACAATAATAGGTTCTCACCTTTACAGCCTCAAGTCTTTTAGGGTATGATGCGACAAGCTTGTACATCTGCACCTTTTCACCTCTCAAGCTCTGTCAGCTTGGATGGGGGCTGGCAGACATTTTCTAGAGTCCTATTTTTTCCAATCGTCTTCCATTATGGATAATGGAGGCTACATGTTTCTGTGAACCTTCAATGCAGCAGATTTTTTTCTGAACTCCCTAGATCATTGCCTTAACGCAAGTCTGTCACTGAGCTCTACAGGCAGTTATCTTGACCTCAGGACTTGGTTTTTGCTCTGATATGCATTTTCAGCTGTTAGACCTTTTCTGAGAAGTGTGTGCCTTTCTAAATCATACTCATAATAAACAGAGCTGCAGGTTGTTCCTGGGATCCTCTTCCACTCCTCTATAATGACATCACAGAGCTGCTGGACGTTACACACATGGTGCTTTTCCACCTTATGCTTGAGGATGCCCCACAGGAGCTTAATAGGGTTCAGGTCTGGAGACATACATGGCCACTCCATCACCTTCATCTTCAGCTTCCTCAGCAAAGCAGTTGTCCTCTTGGTGGTGTGTTTGGGGTCATTATCATGTTGAAAAACTGCCACACTTGCTGGACACCATCTGAGCCAAACAAGTTTATCTTACAGTCTCATCAGACCACAGGACATGGTTCCAGTAATGCATGCTCTTGGCTGTCTTCAGCAAACTGTTTGCAGGCTTTCTTGTGAGCCAGCTTCAGATGAGGCTTCCTTCTGGGACGACGCCTATGCAAACCGACTTGTTGCAGTGTGCGGCGTATGGTCTGAGCACTGGCAAGCTGACCTTCTACTTCTGCAACCTTTAAAGCAATGCTGGCAGCACTCATGCATCTGTTTTTTGAAGCCAGGTTCTGCACCTGACGCACAGAACGAGTGCTTAACTTCGTTGATCGACCCTTGCAAGGCCTGTTCCTGAATGGAACCCTTCTTGGAAAACCTCTGTATGACTCTGACCACAGTAGAGTAACTCTGACCACTGTAGTGTAACTCTGACCACTGTAGTGTAACTCTGACCACTGTAGAGTAACTCTGACCACTGTAGTGTTACTCTGACCACTGTAGAGTAACTCTGACCACTGTAGTGTAACTCTGACCACTGTAGAGTAACTCGGTTTCAGGGTGTTACTGAACCTCTAATAGCCTTGGCCATCTTTGTGGAGAGCAACAATTCTAATTCTCAAATCCTCAGAGAGTTCTTTGTCATGAGATGCCATGTTGAACATCCAGTGGTCAGTATGAGAGAATTGTACTTAAAGCACAAAATTTTAACTGCTCTAATACAAAATAAACAACTTTGTATGGTCCTGTCAAGCAGACAAACACATAAACATGATGAATAGGACATGTGGCGTCGCATGGTTAAACAACATACTGCTGTCATCACTTAGGGTGTACTCACTTTTGTTGCCAGCTATTTTGACAATAATGGCTGTATGTTGAGTTATTTTCAGAGGACAGTAAATATATAATGCTATACAAGCTGCACATTGACTGCTCTAAAATATATCCAAGTTTCATTTCTATAGTATTGTCCCTTGAGAAGATATACTAAAATGTGAGGGGTGTACTCACTTTTGTGAGATACTGTATGTTAAAATAATGGAAAAAAAAAGGCTCCTTTCTACCATGCACTCTCTGTTCTCTGCGGTGCCTCCTCCTGTTAACAATAATTGCAGCCATTTCAAGTGCAAAATAGTATAAGACATGCGTTTTTTGAGTGTTAAATAATGGAGTGTTAAATCATTTGAATACTCTCCTCCCATAAATTTTGCACCTGAAAGGGAAACTCCTACAACTGCATGTTCAATAAGGACAGGCGCAAAAATAACTGTTTCCACGCCTTTTCAGTGCTAATTCTTCACTGCGCGTCTTTAGTAAAACCTGACAGTACAATTTTAACACCAAAAGAGGGTTTGTGCTGACGCAAGCTACTAGTAAAACTGACCCTAAATATTTAATATATTGCATATAAAGCTGTGCTTTCTTAAGCTCGGTATTTACTGTTTTTTCCCTTCAGATTATTTACATGGTTGGTCGGGGATATCTGTCTCCAGACCTCAGTAAGCTCTATAAGAGTTGTCCTAAAGCCATGAAGAGACTGGTGGCCGACTGTATCAAGAAGTCCAAGGACGAGAGGCCTCTTTTCCCGCAGGTGTGTTTGCTTTTCATTTAATAGATTATCTAACTGAACATACATGACACACAATAATTTACAGTCTTGCTGCTTTTGCTTTCCAGCATGCTTGGCAAAGACAAAAAAGTCCAAAATCTTTTTTTTTTTTTTTTTTTACATTTATGTGGCATTTACTACATTAGATTAAATAAAAAAAAAGTACTATCACAACAATATTCCTTCAATTTATTTATTTATTTTTATCATGGTGCACATGATAAAATTGAGGTGCACAGACGAGTATGCATACTTTAAAGAGTATGTAAATATTTATTTCTAAGTAATGTAAGTAAATTAAAAGCTTCCATATAAACTCTATTAAAAGGATCAATATCCTGGTTTGTCTCAGTACTCTATTCTGATTCTGATCAATTGAATTGAGTGTGCCAGTCAGTTTAATCATCCTTCCTTATCACAACACTGCTTTCATTGAAGCTGAAGCACAGGCATAAACCTGCAGACAGTCACTTACACACAGAAACATTCAGAAGCACAGAAAATTGTTGTCAATGCTACCCTGACACTTTTATTAATATAATAGCTTCAGTACTGAAAATGAGATGGTAATGTCACTGTTTTTGTAAATAAACTCAGATCTTGACTGTAGCTACAAAAGTTTGGGATCAGTAAGATCAAGACTGCAATTATTTGATCAAAATACAAAAAAAAAATAACAATAATAATACTGCAAAATGTTATTACAATATAAAATAATGGTTTCTATTTTAATATACATTAAAAAAAAATCCTGTAATGCAAAGCTGAATTTTCATCAACCATTACTCCGGTCTTCAGTGTCAAATGATTTTTCAGAAATCATTCTAATATGCTGATTTAGCTGATTTTAGTTAAATGAACAGTATTTTTGAGAGCCATGTCAGACGCAGGTAATAACACAGACTCTTTTGCTTTGTTTCTGGGCATCTTTGTTTTCTTCCTCTCATCTGTGCACAGATCCTGTCCTCCATTGAGCTCCTGCAGCATTCGCTCCCCAAAATCAACCGCAGTGCCTCTGAACCCTCGCTGCACAGAGCGTCCCAGAGTGAAGACATCAACTCCTTCACACTCACCTCCATGAAGCTGCCCGTCTTTTAGAAGCCAAATACTATTGCTGTGTGCTGCTACAATGCCATTTATAGAATGTGTGACTGATAACGAATGACTGAAACTGTGCAAGAGTTGCAAACCAGAATAAGAAGGGAACTCTTCAGCTGGAGAGATCCATTATCTCTGAAATGAAGGCTGTTTCCTGTGTTTGCAAGCCAGTGACAGATGCACTTTGACGACGAGATTATAAGTAAACAAGCCCTCAGTTTTATGTGTCTGAAAAGATGTTGCCCTCAATGCTCAAAGGGCGATAGTGTTTGAATATTATATACACAAAAAGAGCTTCATGATTTAGTCAGTATTGAGCTGTCATTGAACGTTATTCATTAGTAAGATGCGATGTAGTCTTACACAATTTGAGCTCTGTTTTGTGATGTCAAATATTTTGACTCAGAGTACATACTGTTAATCAATTATTTTAATAAAATTAAGTTAAATACCCTTTCTTATTATTGTGTGTCTTCTTTTGCTGTTAATTGTACGATTGAGGTTTTTCTAGTGCTGCCTTAAAGAAGGACAGGATAAAATACAATGCCTTGTGAAAGTATTCATTCAGTATTCACACATTATTCTTGTGCAGCTGTCAAGCAAAGCTGATGACATTTCTAGCTGTCTAAACTGGCAGTCTTAAAAATGTCCATTCTGTCATAGATGATGTAGAGAATTTTGGTTAGCTCAAAAAATTTAAGATGATCAATATATGTGTGTATATGCATGAGACTGTTTCTCTCATCACATATACACTGCAAAACTCCACCAGGTCTTATGACCAATGAATAGGATGAAACGAGTTATTTAGAACATACATTTCAGTCAGGGAAAGTAGTTTAACTCACAGGAAATCGTGTATAATAATCGTCATTAAATATACGCAATTTCCAGTTTCTGATCAGTAACAGTAATAATGATATCGACTGGTTTCTTTGTCCAGCAAATTGTTCAGTGATACCCATTACTCTGACGTTGGCCCGTCGTCACGGCAACGTATTTTACTAATCAGAACGGAGTTAAAACAATTGAACAGAATAGGGCTTAAGGTAGCAATATGAGATCGAAACAGTTTAAGTGACTTTTGTAATCTAAGCATTCAGCACAGAGAATCATTATATGTGAATATATGGTTGTTTATTAAACTATTCTACTTACAAACGATCGCACATAGACAAACGTACATAAAACACAAATAGACAGAGAACGCGTGAGAGAGAGAGAGAGAGAGAGAGAGTAAGAGAGAGAGAGAGACAGAAAGTGAGTTTGCAAAGGGAAAGGAATGAAACGGTTCTGAACAACCTGAAATCGTTTCTTTTATAAAACGCCTTAAACGCAGCTATCTACGTTTGTAGAAAGGACGGATACTTGCAAGCTTGTTGTTGTTGTGCATTGGTTCCGTATGTGTTCAGTTCAGAAAGTCCTTTCCAGTTCCTTGAGAGTATTGCAGGCCTCATCATCTCCAATGCTAGGTGAGAACCCCCCCCCCCCCATGGATCTGGGGGGAGGTGCAGGTGACGTGTCTTTGTGTCCCGAAGGCAAGAGAGAGCGAGAGAGAGATGAGGGAAGGTTTATAAACCTGTAGGTCGTTCACGCCCACAGTTGGACCTTGTCCAATCCGGTTGATCTGAGTTTTGGAGGGAAGATTGAAAGTCTTTGTCTCTCAAAATGGTGTTTCGCATGTGGAAGCTGATTGGTTGTTTGGCCACAAAACTTTCAAAAGTTCAATAATACATATAAAGCAAGGAGTTATTAAGATGCCACAAACATTAACATTTAGGGAATAATAAATGCTGCTCATAGACACCAAACATGATCTATGTATCTTCTCGTTTGACTGAGTGATTCTAAATGTGAGAGTCTTAGCATGCACAATAATTCACCTATTACGGATTAATGTTTGAGGCCGACATACATAACAGAAACAACAATATAAGAAAAGGTAACACATTGATATGTGTACATTTCTATATAACGGTATGTGGGACTGTATGTCTGAATAAGGAAAGTGTATCTGCATGTATCTGGTTAATTTTGGTACTCGGAGACTTGCAGGTTCAGTTCATTTACCTCCTGTCTGAGGCCCTTGAGGGTGTGGGCCAAGGAGAAGATGATGCTGCTCAGCTCCTGGTTGTCCAGGCTGGATGTGAGTTGTCCATTTGTCGCAGTCCTGCTGTTCCTTTCTCTGCCATTGCAGGCCGTTGGCTGCTTTAGGCTGAAGGTTGCCGTTCCCTGTACTCTGCTGAGGCTCCAGTTGGTCCTGGTGAGTGGCAGGGCTGGATGTCCGAGACACGCTGGTTCACAGTTCCTATTGTGAATCTCGCTGGCTGCGGCATGCTTTTGGCTTCCTGCGCTCTTTGGATGCAGGTGTCGCACTCAGGCATGTTTCACTGAAGTACTGGTGAGCAATGTAGGTGGTGACAAGGATGGTCTCTTAGTTGACACGGGTGTCGTTTCTGGTGCCATCTGGTGGTAAACGTTCACAGATGTTTCTCGTCGACTGACTGCTTTGCATCGTAGAGAGGCTGTGTCGTTTGAAATCCGCTGGTTTCGAGCTGGCATCAAACCTAGCATATTCTGATGTCCTCTGTCACTGCATGCTTGGCAGTGCGCCACTTTTGCGTTGGTAGTGGCTTTGGTACTCTGGTGTATTCTGCACGGTGCATCTTGGGCATACATCAGCAATGAGGGGTTTGCTTGTGGCTTAGAAGCGATGCTTGGGTTGGGTGGGTGGGTTTTTTGTTGTTGAAAACCTTAGGCAGCCACAAAATCCCTCAGTTTTTTCCTGGGCCTTTCACTGTTTTTCCACGAATAGCATGTAATGTTCTTATTGTGATGGCAATGCTTGTCTGGAACAGTTGTTGATGCTCGTCTGTTTCAAACTGAGTGGTGTTGTTTGAAACTGAGCTTAGCCTACTTTGAGTCTATGCAGGTTAGTAATTTTCAGAGGGAGTTCTTGCGACTTGCTGTGACACAAGGGTTGATCCGATTGCCGTCACTCGTGCTGTGATGTCAGGTGGCCCGGCTTAAGGTGTTGCAGTGGGACAGGCTTGTCGTTTTCCACTAGGTACCTGCTCTGGGCGTGTCTTGCCTCGCTCTTTGGTCTATAAGCACATGGGTTTGTGTGCGTGGGACCCTTGGTCTGCAGGCATTGATAGTTATAAACATCACACATTGGTGGCAGGTCTCTGTGATTCCCTCTGTCTTCTGGTGCGATTGGCACATCGCTGGATGGCTTGTGCAGCGCAGCTGTTGTCATCTGGGTGCTGGGCTCTGCTGAGAGCCGCTGCAGGTGTAATCCACCCCCCTTCTGGCCGCGCTGTCAGTGTGGACCAGGGTGGAGGTAGTGGATGGCAGATGATACTCCCTTCAGTGTGTGCAACTCAGGGATTTGGTGTAGCGCAGGTGTCATTTTGGTGTTTGTGACACTGTCTTGAGCGCTTGTTTTCCTGAGTGGGCGGTTCTTTTCACAGTTCTCCAAGCTTGTCGGTGGTTTCTGTGTAGCCCTGGATGCAGGTAGGCTTGGTGTGGTGTCATGTCGTTCTGTGCGTGGGACCATGTACATGACATTAGTTCTGCATCATCGTCATATGTGGAGAGCAGCTTTGGCACCACTTCTGAGTGGCCATTTTCCCTTAGGCTCTTCATGACGGAATTGTTTAAAGTCTTTGAAATACCTGAATGGTATGTACACTGCAAAAGATTACTTTTCAGAAAGGGGGTGTGGCTTCTAGAGTGGGCACTGCTTCACGTATTCCATTGAATGTGTGTGCAGCGTTAGGGTTTTAGCCACACTGTGTTTTGAGCCGAACAGTGACCCCTTTTGGTGAATGCAGGTAGTTCGTTCGCCAGAGTGTAAACATCTGGGAGTAATCTTATCTAGCAAGGCTTTCTCGCAGTTGAGGGAGTATCGTAGGGCTGTGAGAAACAGGAAGTAGCAGGTTTTGCATTGTCTATTCCAGGTTAAGTTCAGAGCACAGGTGTCCTCAGTGTTGGCCTGCACTGATCTCAGATCACTCCCACACAGTGATGTCGCTGCGTGTTCAGCTCCCATACACCACTGTATGTTTGTTCACCTTGGTCAGTCAGACGTCCCCCCTTGGCATGGGGCAGCTGGACAATCACTTTGCTAATCTTTATTGCCTTCTGGTGCTTGGCTGTTTTCAGGCGGTCTGTAGAGTCCGCTGAATCGAGCGATCGCTGTACGGAAGAAGGCTGTAGCATTTGGGTGGTGACTCACAGTGTGATGTGGATATCTGAGGGGAAAGATTTTCTGGCGTTGATGCCATCTTCCCTTGGTGCCTGTCGCGTTGTCTCACGTAGGCTCAGATGCTGGTCGTAGCAGTCGTGTTCTTAGCTGCTGTATTCAGTTTTGACAGTTTTGACTGCTGGTACAAATGGCTGGGGTCCTGTTAGCTGGAGGTGGAGCTAAGCAGATCTGTCTCGTGGTCACACTGGGCAATGTTCTTGCTTAAAAGTCAATGTTTTGCAGACAGGCGTGTGTTGTAGCCTACTGCAGTGTTCAGGAAGACAGCGTTTTGTGGTGACAGCTGTCAGATTCCCGGCCAGCTTGCTGGCGTGTGAGGTGTGAACGGTGGGCTGTTAGGCCCGGGAGAGATTTTGTGTTGAGCTCTCCTGTTTGTTCATATTGTTATCTGCAAGCATTTGAGTTCTTTAAGGTGTGCTGGGTTCAGCTCACTTTGTGTTTCTTTGCGGAGTCGTTACTTGAACTTCGGCGTAGGCTGCTTGCAGGAGGCCTTAAGAGGCTTTGGCCGTGGCATGAGTGCTGCTGTCTGCCTGGGTCCATTGTAAAGAGAGCTTCCGCTGTTTAGGAGTGTTCGCCTGTACTGCTCTCTGCGCTCAGTCTGTGGGGGTGTTGCAGGCGTGTCTTGAAGCTTTTCTCCTCTCTCCTCGTGTAGGTCCTTGTCCTCTTCATCCGCTATCTCTGAACATCCAGATGGTCTAGGCGGTTCTGCGCGCTGTCCTGGTTCCGTCGTGGGTGAAGCTTTCTCCGCTGCGGCTTTAGTCAGACGATCTTGTTGAGGGCGTGGTCACTGATGGTCCGGGCTGTAGATGAGTTGATTGGTTCTCTGCAGCCGTAGCTCTTGACTGGATCGTGATCCATTCGCCTGTGTGCGTGGTTGTCTGGCTGTTCTCCGCTCAGGGGCTGTAGTCACTAGACCCAGGGCAGGATGGCATCTTTGCCTTGTCTGGACTGGATGGCGAGACTGGATGGTGACATGTTGACACAAATAGAGAGGGAGAGACAAAGCACAACGAGCCAATGCAAGTCCGTACAGAACTAATGAGCTAAAATGTTGCTATGTGTTGCGCACTTAACTGATGTCATCAGATGGTGACGCAAACTAAACGCTTATTATCCTAGCTGTAAAGAAGGGGTCAGATAGTTTGTGTGGGTAAACACAGGAAACTATGAGTAAACTTAATGATGAGCGATTAACTTTGGAGCTATTCAGTTCATCGGTGTAGTTACCAAAAGATTTCACTGATGTTCAGACAGGTTCAGTCTCTAATAGGGAGAAAAATAAAAACAAAATCCATCAGAAAGAGAGGTATAAAGGGTTAAAGCAAAAGAGAGAAAGTGAGCTGACTGCCAGCTCTGGGGTCAGTGACGGGGCCCACCGGGTGGGGGCGCTATGGAGTCGTCACACCTGGGAAATGGCAGAGCTGAGAGAGCAAAAGAGAGAAAGGCCCCCCTGGGATGGGCCGAATTACCCGGGGTACTGAGAGTGCAACTTGATCGATTTGGTCAAAGTTTAAATTTAAATCAAGACTGTTTAATCAAAAATTTAAAATGAGCAAATACAATTATAATTGCTAAAGGGAGAGTTGAATCTAAGGCGGTGAAATAATTAAAATTAAATCACACACAAAAAAAAAAGAAAACATACATTATGTTAATTATCATTATGGTTTAAATAACAATAATTAATAATGTAAGATCAAAAAGGAAAAGAGAAGGGAGAGACTGACTGGGACTATCCATAAGCGTTGTTGCTCAAAGAAAACAAAAAATATGAAATCAGGCATAGGTATTGGAAGAGGTTTTAGACAGACTTCTATCTTTTAATAGAAGGAAATACCAGTTTTATGCGGGATTTCAGATTCCACCTTGTGTGGATTTAAACGCGCATCTAAGCGCAGTTACCATGGCGACGCGTTATCGCGGGTGTATATTTCTTGTGTCCGTTTTACTGAACACAGGTACATGTGTTTGCAAACTTTAACTTTAATAGGATGGTTACACTATTAAAAGGTTGCTTAGTTACGATGCGTGCACCTTGATCTTGAGTCAGCCTGCTGACACAAGACTTGTGTGTGCTTTGCACAAAACAAATAAATAACACTCATCAAGATTTGTACAGTAATGACGCGAAGTTGTTTACTATATTAAATCTATTCGATGAGCAAACGGGGTCAACCTAATCAGTTAGCTAAGCTGAGGTTTTAACCCAAAGGAGCAAGATAGCTGCTTAACATTGGAGTGCACATCAATGGCTAATCTATCTACCCTCAAAATATAAAGATATGGCCTTGTAAGGTGAAAGAGGAACATCGCTCAATCAGCTTCTTCACGCTAAAAAAAGGTTTTCTTCGCTTAATTTAGGGTGGCTTTAGGACGCACTATTATATAGGGTCAATATATAAACTGCAGTTAAGTTACGTCTTAACAGCGGTTGAGTTTCTCTGTGCGAGAGGCTCAAACATCTGTGAAGGTGTTAAAGGTGGGCTGGTCCACACCGTTCTAACACACACACACAAACAAAAGAGACGCGAGTCGCGAGCCAAGTTTGAATAAACAAGCATGCAGACACACAAATTATTCCTGAGCTGCTCACATCACATAGTTTAAAACTGCCCGCATTCTCCACCAATTATGTAGAGAATTTTGGTTAGCTCAAAGAATTTAAGATGATCAATATATGTGTGTATATGCATGAGACTGTTTCTCTCATCACATATACACTGCAAAACTCCACCAGGTCTTATGACCAATGAATAGGATGAAATGAGTTATTTAGAACATACATTTCAGTCAGGGAAAGTAGTTTAACTCACAGGAAATCGTGTATAATAATCGTCATTAAATATACGCAATTTCCAGTTTCTGATTAGTAACAGTAATAATGATATCGACTGGTTTCTTTGTCCAGCAAATTGTTCAGTGATACCCATTACTCTGACGTTGGCCCATCGTCACGGCAACGTATTTTACTAATCAGAACGGAGTTAAAACAATTGAACAGAATAGGGCTTAAGGTAGCAATATGAGATCGAAACAGTTTAAGTGACTTTTGTAATGTAAGCATTCAGCACAGAGAATCATTATATGTGAATATATGGTTGTTTATTAAACTATTCTACTTACAAACGATCGCACATAGACAAACGTACATAAAACACAAATAGACAGAGAACGCGTGAGAGAGAGAGAGTAAGAGAGAGAGAGAGAGAGAGAGTAAGAGAGAGAGAGAGAGACAGAAAGTGAGTTTGCAAAAGGGACAGGAATGAAACGGTTCTGAACAACCTGAAATCGTTTCTTTTATAAAACGCCTTAAACGCAGCTATCTACGTTTGTAGAAAGGACGGATACTTGCAAGCTTGTTGTTGTTGTGCATTGGTTCCGTATGTGTTCAGTTCAGAAAGTCCTTTCCAGTTCCTTGAGAGTATTGCTGGCCTCATCATCTCCAATGCTAGGTGAGACCCCCCCCCCCCATGGATCTGGGGGGAGGTGCGGGTGACGTGTCTTTGTGTCCCGAAGGCAAGAGAGAGCGAGAGAGAGATGAGGGAAGGTTTATAAACCTGTAGGTCGTTCACGCCCACAGTTGGACCTTGTCCAATCCGGTTGATCTGAGTTTTGGAGGGAAGATTGAAAGTCTTTGTCTCTCAAAATGGTGTTTCGCATGTGGAAGCTGATTGGTTGTTTGGCCACAAAACTTTCAAAAGTTCAATAATACATATAAAGCAAGGAGTTATTAAGATGCCACAAACATTAACATTTAGGGAATAATAAATGCTGCTCATAGACACCAAACATGATCTATGTATCTTCTCGTTTGACTGAGTGATTCTAAATGTGAGAGTCTTAGCATGCACAATAATTCACCTATTACGGATTAATGTTTGAGGCCGACATACATAACAGAAACAACAATATAAGAAAAGGTAACACATTGATATGTGTACATTTCTATATAACTGTATGTGGGACTGTATGTCTGAATAAGGAAAGTGTATCTGCATTTCTGTAAGAGTCTTATCTTGATGGTGGGGGGATGAGTTTTATAGTGACCAGAGGTCTGGCTCATAGCACTTAGGTGTTAATCATGGAGATAATCGGGGGAGAAGTCATTTAAGGAATATAACTAGTTATTTCATGTCTGATGGGCTCCAGGCACTACAATGTGCAAGAGTTGTGTAACATTTGCAGCTACAGTTTTTACAGGTGCAGTTGTCCTGTCCCCTTAGCAGAGAAACACCCCCAAAGCATAATGTTTTCACCTCCATGTTTGACGGTGGGGATGGTGTTCTTGGGGTCATCATTCCTCCTTGTCCAAACGTGGCGAGTTGAGTTGATGCCAAAGAGCTCAATTTTGGTCTCATCTGACCACAACACTTTCACCCAGTTCTCCTCTTAATCATGCAGATGTTCATTGGCAAACTTCAGACGGGCTGAACATGTGCTTTCTTGAGCAGGAGGACCTTGTGGGCACTGCAGGATTTCAGTCCTTCATATTATGTTACCAATTGTTTTCTTTGTGACTATGGTCCCAGCTGCCTTGAGCTCATTTACAAGATCCTCCTGTGTATTTCTGGGCTGATTGCTACTGTTCTCACGATCATTGAAACTCCACAAGGTGAGATCTTGCATGGAGCCCCAGACCGAGGGAGATTGACAGTTATTTTGTGTTTCTTCCATTTGCAAATAATCGCACCAACTGTTGTCACCTTCTCACCAAGCTACTTGGTGATGGTCTTGTAGCCCATTCCAGCCTTGTGTAAGTCTACAATCTTGTCCCTGACATCCTTAGACACCTCTTTGATCTTGGCCATGGTGAAGGGTTTGGAATCTGATCGATTGATTGCCATTGAATCCAGATGTTTTTTATACAGGTAACAAGCTGAGATTAGGAGCACTCCCTTTAAGAGAGTTCTCCTAATCTCAGCTCGTTACCTTTATAAAAGACACCTGGGAGCCAGAAATCTTGCTGATTGATAGGAATCAAATACTTATTTCACTTATTTCAAAATGCTAATCAATTTATAACTTTTTTGAAATGTGTTTTTTAGATTTTTTCTTGTTATTCTGTGTCTAACTGTTAAAATAAACCTACCATTAAAATTATAGACTAATCATTTCTTTATCAGTAGGCAAATGTACAAAATCAGCAGGGGATCAAATAAATATTTTCCTCACTGTATATTTAATTTACATCTGAACAAAATCCTAAAAAGTCTCTGTTTTTGTATACAAATACAAGATTTGGTTTGCCAACTTTGTTTATTTGTTGCTCTGCTATAAAACATATTCGATGTTTAACTTGGAAACATGAAAACCGTTTTCAGACTTCTGCATGTATTTGTGTCTATAAGATGCAAATAAATTTCCCTGTTGAAGGTAAATGCATCAAACTTTAAAGCAACCAAAGGCGTTCTCCACAACCATCCATGCTTAGCTCAGTTGGTAGTTGTGGTTTGTGAAACCCTTCATAAGCAAGTTCTTGTGGGGGTGTGCAGCATCACAAACTAAATGTACAGGAACCTCGACTCCACTCACTGTCATGGATTTATGTTCAAAAATATGCAAAAAATGCAATCTTGTAAAATGCTGCTGTTCACATTCTATATGGTTTCACACACTTGCATCTTGATATAAAACATGAACATTACTGTAATAATCATCTTAGGAACTACATTCATATCAGAAATTGTGGTTCACAACTGCTTGAAGTAGGCTACAACTGAATGCCATGTCTTTTGATTCTGGTAACCTGAAGCATCTTCCTGGGGAGCAATTATAGAGATCCGGCTGCCGTCTATGGCACCGGCACACAAAGGATACCCAGGTTCAGCAAACCCTTTTAGAGTCATTTGAAGCATGTCCCCTTTGGGCAAGAACATAAAACATTTTAAAATCTTTTTCTTCAATGCCGCAGTGACTTTGTGAACCAGTGTAAAAACAGTGGACAGCCCCACACCAAAAAGACAACTGATTGTATGGTACTCACCAGGGAGAGCATCACTACAAAACAGTAACCAATCTACAGCGTGGTTAAAGGCACTTTCTCCAGTTAGTAGTCTTATATCTCAAGCTTAGCTCAACAAGTTGCACAACAAATGCAAACGTGGCATTCCAAAGGGCTCCCACCATTTTCTCAAAGTCTCACTGGTTTATATTGTTTCCTACTCTCTGCCATTTTTCTTTACAACGTGTTTCTGAAGTGACTGCCTTATTGTCACCAGATTTAGAATTAATGTAAATCTGAGTGTCATCTGCATAAAAAATAGTAATTAAGACAGTGTGGTCCTAAAAGCTGACCAAAGACAAAACTGTACATAATACAAAGGGGCCCAAAACTGAACCCTGAGGGATACCAAAATGAAATTAACCCATCTTAGACCTCTATCCACTCAGAGAGACAAACTACCAACAATGTGATATATAGGATCTCAACCAAATTAAAGCAGTTGCTGGGACACCAAATACAATTTCATGATGGGTGAATAACTGAGAGTGGTCAGCGGTGTCAAAATCAGAAGTCACTAACAAATCATTAGTGCCTTTAGAGCCATTTCAGTACTGTGGTAGACACACATCTGCTTTTTCCTGTTGATGTACATATAATGTTGGCCGTCTTTAATGAGTGCCTTCAGAAAAGAAAGTAGTTAATTGAAGACAGTAGCCATTTTCCATCATTGGGCCCGCCTGCCTTGATGATTAGAAATCTAGTTGACTAAATTCTGGTCTCAGTTTTGCTTATGAGAAAGTTAAAGATTCACAGGTAGGCTGGTGGGGAGTGTTGTTGTAGGGAAAACCACTGGAGGAAGATATAAAGCCCAATATTCCATCTTGCAAGAAGGTACAGTGCCCAGTGGACTGCACAATGTGCAGTTAAACCTCCCGTATTGACCATTTCCACTAGGATGGGCTGGGGTGGTTCGACTGCATGCAATGCCATACAACTCACACAACTGTTGAACAAGAGTGGTTTCTGTTCCTGGTCAGAGTGGATGCAAAATAACACCAAACTTGTAAAACCACTCATCCAGCACCTTTGCCATGATACAAGTATGTGCCAAAAAATTTTAACATCGAGGGAAAGTCCATTTATTTCAATAATTTGTTTCAAAAAGTGAAACTTGTATATCATATAAGTTCACTACACACAAAATGAAACATTTTAAACCTTTTTTTTATTTCAATTTTAATGATTATGGATTAAAGATAAAAAAAAAAATAAAAAAAATCCAGTATTTCACAAAATTAGAATATCATGACAAAGTTCAACATTGTAGGCTCCCTGTGTCCCAATCTAGTCAGCTAATTAACGCAAAACACCTGCAAAGATTTCCTCAGCCTTTAAATTGTCTCAGTCTGGCTTAGTAGGCTTCAGAATCATGGCGAAGACTGCTGACTTGACGGTTGTACAGAAGACCATCATTGACACCCTCCATAAGGAGGAAAAGTCTCAAAAGGCAATTGCAAAAGAAGCTGGATGCTCACAGAGCGCAGTATCAAGGCATATTAACAGAGTGTTAAGAGGAAGGGAAAAATGTGGCCGGAAAAGGTGCACAAGTGACAGGGATGACCATAGCCTTGAGAGGATTGTCAAGCAAGGGCGGTTCAGAAATCTGGGGGAGATTCATAAGGAGACTTGTGTCAGTGCATCAAGAACCACCACATACAGACTCTGCATGACATGGGCTACAGCTGGAGAAGTCCATGCGTCAAGCCACTCCTGAACCAAAAACAATGTCAGAAGCGTCTGTGCTGGGCTAAGGAGAAAAAGTACTAGTCTGTTGTCCAGTTGTCCCAAGTCCTGTTTTCAGATGAAAGTAAATTTTGCATTTCATTTGGAAATCAAGGTCCCAGAGTCTGGAGGAAGACTGGAGAGGTACAAAAGTCAAGCTGCTTAAAGTCCAGTGTGAAGTTTCCACAGTCAGTGATGGTTTGGGGAGCATGACATCTGCTGGTGTGGGTCCGTTGTCTTTTATCAAGTCCACAGTCAATGCAGCTGTCTACCAGGAAATTTTAGAGCACTTCATGCTTCCTGCTGCCGACAAGCTTTTTGGAGATGATGATTTTATTTTCCAGCAGGATTTGGCACCTGCCCACGAAGCCAAAACTACCAGTACCTGGTTTAATAGCCATGGAATAACTGTACTTGATTGGCCGGCAAACTCGCCTGACTCAAACCCCTGAAAATCTATGGGGTATTGTCAAAAGGAAGATGAGGGAACAGAGACCCCGAAATGCAAATGAGCTGAAGGCCAATATCAAAGCAACTTAGGCTGCATAACACCTCAACTGTGTCAAAGGCTGATCACCTCCATGCCACGCTGCTGGAATTAGTGCAAAAGGAGGCCCAACAAAGTACTGAGGACATAATACAGTACATTAACACACTTTTCAGAAGGCCAACATGTGTTTAAGATCATTTTTTTATTGGTCACATGAAATATTCTAATTTTGTGAAATACTGGATTTGGTTTTTATTTGTCTTTAATCCATAATCATCAAAATATTTCATTTTGTGTGTAGTGAACTAATATAACATACAAGTTTGACTATTTGAAACAAATTATTGAAAAAAAAATGTTTCCCTCGATATTCAAATTTTTTGGCACATACCTGTAGATGGTCTCTGGTCCTGGGTAGGCAAAGCCTTGGTGTACTTGGAAAACACATTTGCCATAAAAATAACATTCCCCATTCCATTCTGTAACAGCTTAATATGAAATCAAATGTTGTTTGATTAGGCCTTGAAGCTAACAAGTGGGCATTATATATGTATTTCATATCTGAACATCTGGCAATAGAACGACATTCACACTGTTGGCACCATCGGTTTATATCCACAGACATGTTTGGGCAAAAGCATTTTTTCCTCACCAACTCTATTGTATGTTCCCTGATGGTCATGCTGGACTTTAGAGATGCTGGAAGCAAGAGCTGGAGAAACTCCTCAACACAAAGGGAATGACGGCCACCTTCCTTCCACGCCGAGTACCCTAGTTTGAATTCTGCTCAAATTGTGTAACTTGAACATTATTAAAGTGCTACCATGTTTTGTCATAAATATTATTACAGTATGTCACAAAAGTGAGTACACCCCTCACATTTCAGAAACTATTTTATTATATCTTCTCAAAGGACAATACTATAGAAATTAAACTTGGATATATTTTATAGTCAATGTGCAGCTTGTATAGCAGTATAGATTTACTGTCCTCTGAAAATTACTCAACACTCAGCCATTATTGTCAAAATAGCTGGCAACAAAAGTGAGTACACCCTAAGTGAACTTGTCCAAAGTGTCAATATATTGTGTTAGCACCATTGTTTTCTGGCACTGCCTTAATCATTCTGGGCATGGGATTAACCAGAGCTGCAGGTTGTTGCTGGGATCCTCTTCCACTCCTCTATAATGACATCACAGAGCTGCTGGACGTTACACACATGGTGCTTCTCCTGACACCATCTGAGCCAAACAAGTATTTGTATAGTCTCATCAGACCACAGGACATGGTTCCAGTAATTCATGCTCTTGGACAGGTTGTCATCAGCAAACTGTTAGGCTTCCTTCTGGGACGACGCCTATGCAAACCGACTTGTTGCAGTGTGCGGCGTATGGTCTGACCACTGACAAGCTGCTCTTCTACTTCTGCAACCTTTAAAGCAATGCTGGCAGCACTCATGCATCTGTTTTTTGAAGCCAGGTTCTGCACCTGACGCACAGAACAAGTGCTCAACTTCATTAATCAACCCTTGTGAGGCCTGTTCCGAATGAAACCCATCTTGGAAAACCTCTGTATGACCTTGATCACTGTAGTGTAACTCGGTTTCAGGGTGTTACTGAACCTCTTATAGCCTTGGCCATCTTTGTGGAGAGCAACAATTCTAATTCTCAAATCCTCAGAGAGTTCTTTGCCATGAGATGCCATGTTGAACATCCAGTGGTCAGTATGAGAGAATTGTACTTAAGCACTTAATTTTAACTGCTCTAATACAAGATACACAACTTTGTATGGTCCTGTCAGGCAGACAAAAACATAAACATGATGAATAGGACATGTGGCGTTGCATGGTTAAACAACATACTGCTGTTATTACTTAGGGTGTACTCACTTTTGATGCCAGCTATTTTGACAATAATGGCTGTATGTTGAGTTATTTTCAGAGGACAGTAAATCTATACTGCTATACAAGCTGCACATTGACTACTCTAAAATATATCTAAGTTTAAATTCTATAGTATGGTCCCTTGAGAAGATATATTAAAATGGTTGCCGAAAGGGGTGTACTCACATTTGTGAGATACTTTATATCACAAATTTATTAAATCATCTTCAAATGTGATTCATTTTGCTACTTTGAGATGTTTATTTAAAGTGAATTCTTAGACAAATCTGGGATTTAGATCCCAAAGTTTGGTGACAGTGTTTGCATATCTCAAAGGATGAAGAGAAATGAAACAATATAATTTTATTTTGACCCCTTAAAGTTGACAGTCAACATTGTCTGAAGGTTAAGCATATCTTTTCGATAGTTGTAAAAAAAAAGTAAGAATCAGTGACCCATTTGTGGCGTTTAAACATTTTTACAAACCAGTAGTGTTCAGTGTTTGTTCAGAGTTTTATTTTTATTGCTTACTTATTTGCAATTCTGCAATAATATTGGTAACAAGAACAAAAAAGTATTGATGTTTAGTAATATACCTTTCATCCATTGTAGCAAATACATTTGACCACATTTTATAATACATTCACAATACTAGAAGTGCATACAGTATGATATCTATTATTTTAACAGTGATGTCACAAAAGAAAACACACATATTTCCTTTAAACACACAATGACACACATTTGATCATGCAATTAAAATGTTCATTTATATTTTATAGTTTCCTTACTTTCATGTATGTATGTATGTATGTATGTATATATATATATATATATATATATATATATATATATATATTCTCTCTCACTGGTTTTCATGTTTTATTGGTTCATTCCATAGATGTATTTGTTTTTTTTTTTACTGTACAAACTGTATTTTCTATGCCCTTACCCTAACCCAAACCCTACCCCTACACCTATTCCTCAGATAAAACTTTCTGCATTTTGTTGATTTTCAAAAAAAAAAAAATAAATAAATAAACTTCACACTGTATGATTTATTAGTTGTAAGGGAATACAAGGTACACACACGCACACACATACTGTAACTCTTTGAACACCATTTACTTAAACATAACACAGGACATGGGACAAGAAAAAAAAAAGTACATAGGAAAGAGTGGCACTGAACACTAGGCACAATCTGCTGTATCACCACACACAACAACCCTGAAGAGACAACCGCTTCACATAGAAACAAAGCAACCATCACAAGCGCATAACAGTGAAAGTTACACAGAACAGCCTGAAATATGGATCAGGCCCCAATCTTAAAGATTATTTGTTCCCTTGCACCTCAGGTCCCTGTCTGAATGCCTGAACACAACCTGTCAGGTGTGTGAATGCTTTAAGCTTTCATAGTTATTTTAGTTTGCCTGCACTAATTTTGGTCCCACTGCAACACCATTACAGTCAAGAATGTACTGCAAGCAACCTTGTGGAGGAGCTTTCTGTGGTGGGACGTTCTTTGCTTCAACCACAGCATCCTTCTCAACAGCATTCTGAAAGAAACAAACACATCTGCTCATACAAGTGACCTTCACAACAGAGATGTACAGTGGCATGCAAAAGTTTGGGAATCCCTTGCAGAATCTTTGAAAATATGAATAATTTTACCAAAATACGAAAGATCATACAAAATGCATGTTATTTTTTTATTTAGTACTGTCCTGAGTAAGATATTTTACATAAAATATGTTTACATATAGTCCACAAGACAAAATAAATAGCTGATTTTTTTTTTTTTTTTTTTTTTTTTTTTTTTGTAGTGGTTGTTCAGGAGTCCCTTGTTTGTTCTGAACAGTTAAACTGAGTGCTGTTCTTCAGAAAAGTCCACCAGGTCCTGCAGATTCTTCAGTTCCCTCTCAGTCATTCACTCTGACGTTACATCGAGTGACGTTTTGGGATCATACTTGGGAGACCTATCACCTCTGAGCTAAAGAGAAAATGCCAATGAATATTGGCGAGTGGAATTTGCATGCCTAGCCACTCCCCTGTACATACGGGTATATAAGATAGCGGCATGCATTCACTCACTCAGATTTCTACTTCAGGGTCATTGCCTCCTGAAGAGAAGAGAAGTTCTTTGCTGTGTAGCCGGCTCTTCTGCAAAGAAGCCGGTCTTTGCAATCCAGTGAGGTCTGCCCTGAGTGCACGCACGTGCGTTTCTTTCCTGAGCAAATTTCTAACACGGTCGACAAAGATACTCTCTCGGGATGTCTTTTCGACCATGTGTCTCTGGATGCGGTATTTTCCTGACTTCCGTAGATGGACACGAACGCTGCTTGCCTGCTGAAATTCCTCCCCTTTGGCCTGTCCCTGTCTCCTCGCGTCTTTACCAAATTCACGGAGGGTGCCTTAGCCCCATTTTGGGAGCAGGGCATCTACATCTCGATGACTGGCTCATAATAGCTCACTCTCGAGATTTGTTGTAAAAGCACAGGGACCTGGTGCTCCAGCACCTTAGCCATCTGGGGCTTCGGGTCAACTGGGAGAAGAGCAAGCTTTCCCCTGTGCAGAGCATCTCTTTTCTCGATATGGTCAACATGACAGCGCGCCTCACAAACGAGCGTGCGCAGTTGGTGCTGAACTGCCTGAAACTCTTCAGGCACAGAACTGCGGTCCCTCTCAAAATCTACCAAAGGCTCTTGGGGTATATGACAGCCATAGCCGCAATCACACTGCTTGGTTTGCTCCATATAAGATAACTTCAGTGCTGGCTACACGACCGAATCCCGAGGTGGGCATGGCACCGTGGCACACTTCAGGTTTGTGTCTCACTCTGGAATGTCGCTGCCTCTTCAGCCATTGGTCAGACCCTGCTTTCCTACGGGCCGGGGTGCCCCTAGGACAGGTGTTGAGGCATGTAGTAGTCAACACAGACACCTCCATGACAGGCTGGGCAGGCAGCCTCGGGGTCCTGGACAGGACATCGACTGCAGTGGCATTTCAATTGCCTCGAGTTGCTAGCAGTGTTCCTTGCTCTGCGCCGACTCGATGCTGCGAGCCAGACACATGCTAGTCCGCACGGACAATACAGCGACTGTAGCGTATATCAATTGCCAGGGGGGTCTACGCCCCCGACGCATGTCACAACTCGCCTGCCATCTCCTCCTCTGGAGTCAGATGTGGCTTAAATTACTGTGCACTGTTCACATTCCAGGAGAGCTCAATCATGCAGCTGATGTGCTCTCACGACATATCACCTTTCCTGGAGAATGGCGACTCCATCTCCAGGCGGTCCAGCTTATCTAGAGTCAATTTGGGGAGGCTCAGCTAGATCTGTTTGCCTCCCAGGAATCCTCACATTGACAGCTCTTCTACTCTCTGACCGAGGCAGAGACGCGCTGACACACAGCTGGCCCCATCATCTCCTCAAGTATGCTTTTCCCCCAGTGAGCCTGGTTGCCGACCTCCTCGCGACAGCTCCTCCCTGGAAGATTTCCCCTGAGGAAGGACCTTCTTTCTCAAGGGATGGGCACTAGTGATGGGTCGTTCTTGAACGATTCGTTCATTTTGAACGAATCTTTAATGTGACTCGAGAAGAACGAGTCGTCTCCGGGGAGATTCGTTCAGTCGCGCATGCGCAATTGCGCAACTATAAACGAACGACTCAAACCCGAAAGACTCGAGAGATGAACTAATCAATTCTGTTTCCGGCTGAGACAGCATAGGTTAAGCGTATGGGGCTATCACGTGATGAACGAACGACTCAAACCCGAAAGACTCGAGAGATGAACTAATCAATTCTGTTTCCGGCTCAGGCAGCATAGGTTAAGCGTATGAGGCTGTCACGTGATGAACGAACGACTCAAACCCGAAAGACTCGAGACATGAACTAATCAATTCTGTTTCCGGCTCAGGCAGCATAGGTAAAGCTTATGGGGCTGTCACGTGATGAACGAACGACTCAAACCCGAAAGACTCGAGAGATGAACTAATCAATTCTGTTTCCGGCTCAGGCAGCATAGGTTAAGCGTATGGGGCTGTCACGTGATGAACGAACGACTCAAACCCGAAGACTCGAGAAATGAACTAATCAATTCTGTTTCCGGCTCAGGCAGCATAGGTAAGCGTAGGCAGCGTAGGTATAGCGTATGTAAAGCGTCACGTGATGAACGAACGACTCAAACCCGGACAGATAGAGGTGAGGGAGCTAATCATAGACTGAAGACAAAGGTAAACAATGAATTAATCTTTTCTGTTTTTAATAGCATTATAGTTTTGTCTTGTTTGTAGTGTGATCAACGTTTGTATAAGCAGTACATGTGTTTTTTAATTATATTTTGGTAAATGAACGAAATGAACGAAATGGCTCGAAAAAAGATTCGTTCATTTTGCTGAACGAGACTCAAAGATCTGAGTCGGTAAAATGATCCGAACTTCCCATCACTAATGGGCACCCACTGGCACCCACATCTCGATCTATGGAACCTACATTTGTGGCTTCTGGACAGCACACTGTAGACCTCACTGGCCTTCCCCAGGCCATGATAGACAATATCACTCAGGCTAGGGCCCCCTTCACGAGGCAGGCCTACGCTCTAAGGTGGGGTCTGTTTGTTGATTGGTGTTCCTCTGCCGAGAGGACCCACAGAGAGAGCACAGTTGGAGTGGTGCTTTTCTTTTTGTCGAAGAAAGTTGGAGCGGAAGCTGTCCCCCTCCACTTTGAAAGTGTATGTGGCAGCAATTGCATATCTAGATGTAACCTAGACGTTTTCCAGCATCTTTAGCATATTTGAACCCATTCCAGCAGTGACTGTATGATATTGAAATCCATCTTTACACACTGAGGACAATTGATGGACTCAAACACAACTATTAAAAAAAGGTTCAAACATTCAGTGATGCTCCCGAAGGAAACACGATGCAATAATTTCAGGTATTTTTGTCTTTTGGACTATATATACACATTATTTGTGTAAAAAGTTCTTACTCAGGACAGTACTAAATAAAAAATAACATGCATTTTGTATGATCTCTCTCATTTTGTTACAATTATTCACATTTTCACAGATTCTGCAAAGGGTTCCCAAACTTTCGCATACCACTGTATTTAGCTTCACCATCCGAGCTGCTGAAATGCTCATACTGCATGTTCTAAATCAAACATAAAAATTAAAGGTAAAATTGTGTTCTTGATTTTTTCCTTTACAATGCATTGTTACATCATCTACCTTTCTTGGGTGAATAGCAGTTGGTCTTTTGGGATTTTGTGCCATAACATGATTCATTTTGGCAATGACCATGTCGGCTATTAGCTGCTGGTCTTCGGCCTGGTGTTCCCCCACTAGTGGCATAGATGAACCCATAACCTAATCAAATAAAACACACGTATTTGTAATATAACATACAGAGTAGAACACACTGGTTGAATTTGTAGAAGACACTCTGCAACATCTTTATACGTCACATCTATACAACTAGCATACCTCAGTAATGTAATCTTTTCCATCTTTTCCATGAATGGCTTTAACAGCACAAATTTCGAGGCCTCCAAATATTTCACTGCAGGTGTTAACCCAAAGCTTATACCTGCAGAACAACATAACTTGCTGAGTCACGTTTGAAGCCTTTTTGCTTACCTGAAGATGTGCCGTTATTGTTTGGGTTACCTGTCTGTCATAGCCACCTGTTCCACCATGGCAGTGCCAGTGTTGGACTTCCAGTTACCTGAGACGGACGTCCTCCTATGAAACGAGGAGCATTCTTCATCTGTCAAGAACAGCATTTAGCTAAATCTGAGATGTGTTGAGAAACTCACAGAATAGCATCGTTACTCACATGTACGCTTTGTAATCATTCCCTATTTTCTGGATCCTGATGTCATATTTGGCTTCGATGAAAGGTTCACACGTGCTGTAGGTCTGAGTGATGGCCACCACACTAGCTATGTCCTGAAACTTTGTGTGGTTCTCCACTTTCACCTTGACAACACATATAATTAGATTACATGCTTAACTATATGAACACGCATCCCTTCATTTACAGCCATTGTTTTACATTAAACATTACCTTCCCCACACCAGAGTGAGCGTGCCCGATTTTCACCACAACAGGAAACGCTGGCATAGTCACCTGGTTTGATTTTCCACAAAAAGAGTATTGCTTTATTTAACTATCCAGATATAGTCAGCATTGGAAGAAAATGTGTTTATGGTTTATGTTTAGCTCTTACCATTTCTTTATAGTTGGGATAGAACGTCTGTTCAATTAATGGGAATTTCTCCTGTCCGAGTTTCTTGCATGTGTTGATCAGACATGCAAACTGCAGATAAGTTCAAAGAGATTAGGTTTGAGCAGATATATATGAAATGTTATGTCATTCTCAAACTTACTGCCCAGGGTTTGTCACAGAGGTTGTAAATGGACTCCAGGGTGTTGATGCTGGGAATACCAGCATACTGCAGTCCAATGATTAAGTTACGGAAGTCTTCATTCTCTGTCATGCTGAAAGCATGTTGCCGGATCAGGACAAAGTCAGGCTTAAATGACCTGTAGGGACATATATCACACACATATAGACAAAAGTCATTAGATCTCATGGAATTCTACTGCAGGGCCACAGAAGAAAGGATCTCTATGATAGTAAAAGGCTGTATTATGGCATGTATTGTGGAGATAAAGGCACTGAAACAAACCTTATTGCATAGATGGATATTCAAGATACAGTGCCTTACAAAAGTATTGTCACCTCTTGATTGTTTTTCACATTTTGTTGTTAAAATTCTTTATTTACTTTTTCCCACATCAATCTACACTGCATATACCATAATGACAAAGCACAAAACAGGTTTTGAACATCTTCGCAAATTTTTAAAAAATAAAAACACTTAAATGAACTTAAAATGATTCCATTGCATACATGCATTTGAGTACCCATACCAAAAAGAAATATACTTAAGTAAAGTTCAAGTATATTTTTAAGTTTAGTAGTTATGTAGCAAGTCTACAAATATCAATGTACTAGTAGTATACTTTTAAGTGTACTATTTCAAAACTAATTGGGACTAAATTGGCCCACTTTCTAGTATATAAAATTATACTTTTAAGTATAACAGTAGTAAACTTTGAGTACACAACAAGTTTGCATCTATGTTCCCTTTCGAAGGGAACTCTCACTGCGTCCTCTAGAGGGCGCTTTAGGGGAATGCCGCAGCGTGACTTGTGTCTGAAGAATACATAGAAAAACTACATGAAATGGCCGGTGACAGTGTATGACGTCACCGCGGCGCGAACGTCGCTGCCGCTGCGTCACTACCGGGCGACCACAGCATAAAGAGGCGCCGGTGCAACACAACACATCTTCGTTGTCTTCAGCTTCTTTTTGTCTAAGAGTGCATGTAAAATCTCTCACCGGAGCTTTTAATTATGGCTCGCCTGTGACGTGTGTGGTTAAGGGCAAGCGGGCTTTCATCTCCCGGGGGAGTTTGTTACGCGAGGGAATTAAATGCGATCGCTGCATTTATTCCCTGTCTCTTGTGAGAACAGCTTCGCTCTGATACCTGCAATTTTCACTCGGCCCGAGCTGTGTGTGTATGGTGAGAAGCAAGCAAAATCTGCTCTTGAGGGAGTGGAATGCAATCGTTGCATTCATTGCTTGTTTGTTATGAGAGGCACGCTCTCATACCCACTTTCACAAGCTTGCGTGGTGAATAGCAGCGCGGCCAGCTCTTAAGAGAACTGATGTGCTCATCACGTTGCATTCGCAAAGGAGGGAGGTGAGTTTAAAAAAAAAAACCTGCTCTGTACTTTCGACTATGACTGTGGCCTTTTGTCTATTTAGATCTGTCTTCGACTTATCTACTTTGACGTCATGGCCACTTTTGGCCTTCAGGTCCCCACTACAAAACTACCTTAGGCTACGGTCCTTTTTCCTGGTAAGCTCTTATAAAATTCCCTTTGTAGAAAGTTCCTGAACCCCCCTGGCTGAGTCTCCAACGAGTACCCCTCCCTCTGGTCTCTGGCTACGGTTATGGTGGTGTTCGTTCTCCAACACTTCGATCCAGAATGGACACCTACAGAACAGGTTTCCCCCCTTCAGTGGTTAAACATAGGAACTTTCCTGTTTATACTCTTGGTGTCAAACACCTCAAACCATCCCCTTTAAAGCCTGAGGGCAGGGGAAGTATCTGGTGCAGTTTTGGATTCACCTGAAGTGTTGATGCCCCCTTTTTTCATAAAAGGGTTCATCCTGAAGCACCACTTTGTGACTGACCTATGGCTCCTCCCTGTGTTTCAGGGATAGGAGCCCATTTCTTGCACCTTAAGGTCGATTCTCACTCCTCATGCCTGGGTTCCCTTCCCTTTCTACGGAAGGGTTTCCTGAAGTGTCACCCCATTAGGACGGGCTTCCTCTCTGGTCTCAGGGCTAGGAGCTGGTCCTTATGGAACTTTGCTGGAGCATTCCCAAAAACATGGCAAGAGTCTATTGCTCCCCTTTCTGAGGAAAGGGTCCATTTAGAGCATAAGAACTTATGTTCCTCCCTGTGCGCAGGGTTTTGGATCCTTGGTAGCTCCCCTATCCTCAAAAATAGGGTTCTTTCAGGGCTCCATCCCCAGGCTGAAAGTCTTCCTCCCTCCTTAGGGCTGGAAGTCTACCCTTGGTGGACTTCTGAGAGTGAATTCCTTCTAACAAGGATGTTGGTGTGCTCCCCTTTTTTCAAGGGTCCACTCTGAGCACCACTCCTTGGTGGTCGAGCCTTCCTCCCTGGCTTCAGGGTTAGGAGCTTGTCCTTCATGCTTCAGATCTCTAACTTTCCTCTCAGGCCTTGTAATTTGGTATATGCTCCCCTTTGTAGAGCTGGGCACACTCCCCTTCTCATCAAGGGTTTCCCTTAGAGCTTTGCCCCTGTGGGACAGGCCTTCCTCCCTGGTCCGAGGAAAGGGTCCATTTAGAGCAAAAGAACTCATGTTCCTCCCTGTGCTTCAGGGTTAGGAGCTTGTCCTTCATACTTCAGGTCTCTACTCTCCTCTCAAGCCGTGCAATCTGGGTATATGCTCCCCTTGGTGAAGGGTACCAGTTGAGTACCAGTGCCCCCTTCTGGATGGGCGATCTTCCGAGGAATCTGTCCTCTACTATCGTCCACTGTTACAGGATGGTCTTAGTTCCATGTCTACCTCTGTTGACAGCATGGAGCTAGTAGTGAAACCCCCTGGGAAAACACTCTCCTTAAATCCGATCATTTCAGTTAGTGTCCCACGCAACGCCTGGGCATCTTTCCTAAAAATCCACAAGAGTGGTAAGTGCACATACATCTGGGGCACTTTTGTAAATCCACTTGTGTGGTAAGTTCTCACCAAGCTATGGTTTCTTTCCTTAAATCCTTTAAGGCCGGGACACACCAAGTTGGTGGATGTCGGTGAAGCGCGTCGGTTCGGTGTGTTCCGCACGTCGGCTCTCGTCGGCTTTCGTCTGGCTCGTGTCGGCCAAAGTTTGCCCGATTCAAAATGTTGAATCGCCGTCGGGCTTGTCGGGGCCGTCTGGGAAAGAGAGCACTCTGATTGGCTGTTCAGACATTGAATCAGAGCGCATGGAGGACTTGAACGTGAAGTGACGTAACAAGCAAAGGAAGGAGTCAAGAGGGAACCGGCTCGCTGTCATGATTTCGCAATTTGCACAATTCGAAACCAACTATGGCTCAAAACCGAATCTCTCTGTGGTGAGCGACGAAGTAAATGCTTCGGAAACGCTGATTTGTTTGCACAGGCAACACTACTTTGGGGTTCTCTTCTTGGAATGAAAATACAGACTACTGCCATCTGCAGGTACGCAACGGTATATCTCCTCATGCATGCGCAGAAAGCACCTTCTAGTTTGTAGTCGGGTGTCGTCAGTTCGGTGTGTTCGAGCTCAGTTTAATTGCCCAGATGCCCGCAGACGCAGCCGACTAGAGGCGACAAGACGGTCGGCTTTCGCCGGCGCTAGTTGGTTGGCGTCGGGTTGGTGTGTCCCGGGCTTTACGGTATGGGTCACGCGTCTTCACTTCGACTCTCACCTCATATGAGAGTCAATTCCTGAGGGAACTAGATCCTATGTTGCGGTAGCTCCTTGTTCTGACAAGTCTAAGTTTCCCCCAAAGGAATTCCCTAATTCCAAGCCTTGAGCTGTGCCCTGGGTTCTACCCATCCAGGTAAGTGGGTAACAGTTCAGGCCTTTGGCCGTGGGGGACAACATTCTGACAGCCGTCACCACGTCACATCAGGGGCAATTCTTCTCAGAATTGGTGCTTAGTGCTCGCTGTCATAGCATGCACTCCCCTCAGCATGGCAGCGTGGGTATATCCGTTCCCCTAAAGCACCCTCTAGAGGACACAGTGAGAGTTCCCTTCGAAAGGGAACGTCTCTAGGTTACGTATGTAACCTCGGTTCCCTGAGAACAGGGAACAAGACACTGCGTCCTCTAGACTCTTCGCCATGCCTTGGACGATAAGCTTCAGACGATGAAGTTGTGTTGTGTTGCACCGGTGCCCCTTTATACTGTGGTCGCCCGGTAGTAACGCAGCGGCAGCGACATTTGCGCCGCGGTGACGTCATGTTCATGACGTTCATGTAGTTTTTATATGTATTCTTCAGATACGAGTCACGCTGCGGCGTTCCCCTAAAGCGGACTCTAGAAGACTCAGTGTCTCGTTCCCTGTTCTCAGGGAACTGAGGTTACATACGTAACCTAGAGACGTTTTCAGTTTTTATTGAAAGTGTACTAAAAGTGAACTTATAGGTATACTGATAGTTTACTAATTAAATACTTTTTTTATGCATAATTAGTACACTTTAAAGTATAGTCTTAGTAAACTACTAGTTTAATAGTTTTATAACGCAAGTATACTTGTACGTTTTTTTAAAGTGAACTTTACATCATACTTTAAGTATACTACTATGTCCCTATTAATTATTATTAAATATTCATTTGTATGTATTTTGTGATATAAATATCTGAACATACAAAACATTAAAAGAGAACAGGGTATCTGCTTGTAAACAAAAACATTTTTATTCTAGCTTCATGCATTCTTTTTTATAAACACTTGAATGTGGGTAAGTACCATAAATAAAGAATAAATAAAGAACATTTTGAACTAAAAGCTAAAAAAGACTATTCATGATAATCAAAATGTAGATGGAGTTGATCAACACCCCAAAGCTTGACAGTCATTAGTACCTCTTCATAGGTTGGCATTACACAGTTTCCAATATCTATGGTTTTGATGCTGTTTTATGTCTGACGATTGTGTTAGATTACATGTGGAGGCATCTGTTGATTCAGTTTCTTTTTCACTTGTGTTTTGGAAATTCTGTTCAGAAGATGTTAAATAGCGCCCCTAGCATATAACAAAGAAAACGTCTCAGGTTACGTATGTAACCTTAGTTCCCTGAGGACAGGGAACGAGACGCTGCGTCCTGGTTCAGGACACTATGGGAACTGCCTTCAGCATGACCGGTTCTGAAACAAGCTATAGAACAACGACAGTGAACTTGACACTGTCCGGCGCCAGCCTATGACATCATCAACAGGCGCCTGCTAGTATAAAAGCAGGTGCCTGAGAGCACAACACCATCTTTTTGTCTGACGGAGGTCTGTGCAGGGCCCGAGGCATGGCCCTGAGACGCAGCGTCTCGTTCCCTGTCCTCAGGGAACTAAGGTTACATACGTAACCCGAGACGTTCCCTTCCGGAGGGAACTCTACGCTGCGTCCTGGTTCAGGACACTATGGGAACGTTTATACCAACCCCGCCATGCCGAGGGATAAGTGATCAAACTGACTGAATGAGGAGTCAAGAAGGAAAATCACCCCTGCTTCAGCGAGAGTTGCTGGGGCCCAGTGACCTGCCACGGCTAGCTCGGCTACCTGTGCACGCAACTCTCAAGCGTGGAGGCCTAGAGGAAGCCTACTACACTTAGCTCTCTAAGTGAAGGAGCTCATAAACGCCCTGACCATAAGGGGCGGAGTTTAGGGAATGGAGGTCTCAGCAGAGCGAATGTCTGCTCTAGGGACCTGACAACATTCAGTGCTAACAGGTATAGGTGGCTATACTCGACACTGGGGGTATTCAGTGAGGCTGAATAGCCTGTGAAACCAGCACTACCCGAGTGGAGCTTCTGCTCAGAGGGAATCTACAGAGTGGAGGTCTCATGACCTAACTACACTTGACACTGACGATGGTCTGTGAGGCTGAATAGCCTGTGCAACAGGCCTGTCTAAGTGGAGATTTTCTGAGGAGTGGAGGCTTCGCCGAAAGGAAGCCTGGCCACACTCTGTGCCTTCCAGAGTGCAACTCTAAGAATGAGGGTGCCGTGGCACCTCTACACTCAAAACCTGGGGGTAGTCAGTGAGGCTGAATAGCCTGTGCAGCAGAACTACCTACAGGGAGTTCAGAGGAGTGACTGCTTCAAAGGAAGCCAGAAAAGCACTATGTGTCTTGCAAAGGAAAACTCTAAAAGTGGGGGTCTTGTGACCCACTTCACTTCAACACTGAGGGTAGTCAGCGAGACTGAATAGCCTGTGCAGCAGAACTACCTGAGTGGAGTTTCTGCAAAGTGGCGGCTTTGGTAAGAAAGAAGCCTGGTACCACTCTGCACCCAGCAGAGGACGACTCTAAGGATGGAGGTCTGTGACCTATCTACACCCAATACTAGAGGTGGTCCGCGAGGCTGAATAGCCTGTGCAGTCGGACCGCCTATTTCTAGTGAATCTCTGGAGGCAACGAAGGACTCTGAGTGAGTCTGGAGAGTGGAGGCTTCTGAGAAGAAGCCTGACAACATCTCATGAAGGGAGACTCTAATAGTGGAGGTCTGATGACCTAACTACACTTCACTTAATACACTTCAACACTGCAGGTGTTCATCGAGGCTGAATAGCCTATGCGACAGTACTACCTGAGTGGAGTCTGGAGAGTGGAGGCTTTCAAGGAGGGAGCCTAACACACCTCCGTGCTTAGCAAAGAAGAACTCTGAGAGTGGAGGTCTCATGACCTATCTACACTCTAATCCTGAAGGTCATCCGCTGAGGCTGACTAGCCTGTGCGACAGAATTACCTTCGTTTTTGGAGCTCTTCTGGAGAGTGGAGGCCTGAAGAGGCGCCGACACTCAATCCTGCTAGCAGTGCTATCTGGATTGGAGTTGGAAAACTAAAAGGTTTTTGAGAAAAACCAACTCAGAAGATGGACACGGAGGAATGCCCTGCGTGGTCCATACCGTATAGGATTTCAGAAAGGAACCTGCCTTTACGGGAGGAACCTTACCATAAGTATGGATTTTAGTGAAGTGCCTAAGTAGTGCACTTACCACTCACGTGGATTTTAGAGAGTGCTCAAAGACTTGCGTGAGCAAACACCACAAATGTGGTTTTGAATAGGTGCCCTGAGCATAGCGAGGATCACCAGATTTGCAGTCTCTAGGCGATAGCAGAGCCTGAAAGCGGAGCTTCTGGAGAGGGGAGGCTTCAGCAGAAAGACTCTCTAAGCGAGAGGAGGCCTACGACGCTCTCCCTAGGGAAACTCTTCAGAGTGGAGACCTCAGGTAAAACGCTCTAGGCGAGGGGAGGCCTGACTACACTCGACGCTCAAGAAAAAAGGCAGATACTCACAGTAGAGCCAATAATGAAAAATTCTCATTTATCATCTAGCTCTGTATAGTGGAGGCTCCGAGACTACATCTCTAAGGAGAGAAGCCTACAACACTAGTTTTTGGTGAGTGGAAGACTGCACTCCCCCAAAAAATAGTCAGCGAGGCACTCATGGGCCTGCTAGCTGCTATAACTGTGAGAGTGAAGGTCTCAGTACTGTTGGCTGTGACAGAGGGGAGACCTATTACACTGTGCTTATCAAAGGAGTTGGAAAACTTAAGGGTTTTGGAACCAACTCGAAAAATGGGCACGGAGGATTATCCTGCGTGGTCCAACCCGTGAGGGATTTGAAGAAGGATCCTGCCTTTACGGGAGGAATCCTTACCATAAATATGGATTTTAGTAAAGTGCCTTAGTAGTGCACTTACCACTCGTGTGGATTTTAGGGAATGCTCAAAACCGTTGTGTGAGCAGACACCACTAACGTGGTTTTGAGAAGGTGCTCTAAGCATTTCGCGAGGAAGACACCTGTATTATTCCCGGGCGATAGCAGAACCCGGAAGCGGAGCTTTCAGTGAGGGAGGCTTTAATGGTTACAAGCTCTCTCGAACGTAACAAGCCTGACGACGCTCAACTGAGGAAGCTCTATCGAGTGGAGGCCTTGGTATACACGCCCTCTCAAGGAAGGGAGGCCTTACTACACTCAACGCTTATAGTGACAGGTCCACGAAAAAGGGTTCACAAGCTGCCTTAACCTTGTGTTTTTCGGCCTGCATTTCTGGAAAGTGGAGGCTTAACAGAAATTCCTCACATAGAGGGAGCCTAGCAACACTCGACCCAGTAAAAAAGCTCTCATGAATGGAGGTCTAAGAATGACCTGGCTACATTCAGCGCTAAGAAGTATTTATCTTTATATGTCTCTCATATAGAGGATTTCACAGAGAGGAGGCCTTCTAGGCCTGCTACACTCAGTTCTGGCAGATTGGGTTTTAGTCACAATACCAGAAAATAATTTAGCGAGGCCCAGAAAGGGGCCTATCAGCTAAATATATAAGATTTCTACTTCAAAGCGGGGCTTTTTTTTTTTTTTACATATTCTCGTATGTATATGTATGCTAGATCATTTCTGTACCAAGCTTACTCTTAGCGGAGGTTTTCTTAAAACCTGACAACGCTTAACCCAGGAGGGGTTTTCCACGAGTGGAGGTCTCTACACACTGTTTTCTTTTGAAATGAGGGGAGACCTGGCTACACTCGGCACTTGGTGGCAGTAGAGCTCAAGAGGAGCTCGAACACTGCAATAAAAATCACCCAAGCGGAGCTGGCAGAAAAAAGGAAACATACACATACACACTTGAATATTTTATTAAAGTGTCTTTACTGTTCACATACCGGGCCAACAGATTGAGTATCAACCTCATCATCGGCCCGGCCCCAGAGTCTTTGGCGAGGGGAAAAAAGGAGCGACCTGGCCTCGTCTCTGGCCCTTGGACCGGGACGGGCCTGGTTTTCCCCGGTGTTCAGGTGGGGGCGTGGACCGGCGAGGGATGTAAAGCCCCAGACCTCGGTCCGGATCTTTCAGTAGATCAGCCTGGTACGTCTGCAACACTGCCACCGTGTGCAGAGAAGCACCAGCCTGACCCACTGCCGCATATGCCCTGCCTTTCAACCGAGATGGCAGGATCGGAGCCTTCAGGGTTGATGTCCCTCGCAAACGTCTGCTCAGTGAGAGGCATCGACACATATCCGCGCCCATGCATTCCCTCGACATCAGCATGATTTACATGCTGATGCCTGTGAATGCGGGCTGAATATGGCCTGTCCCATTCCCTCTCGATCTCTTATGCAGATCAGGAAGGAATGGGAGGCTCACAGGAGTTGGCTTGTTATGGCCGGGAAGAAGCCGCTCGTCTAGTCTGCCTAGGGCGGCCTTTTCCCCGGCGGGCTTCCACAGAAGGGGAAGCCGCGCGGTCCATAACAGACATCAACTCTTCATATGCAGGGCAGGGAGGCTGCATGGGCTCAAAGAGCTCATCTTGTTCCATTTAAACCTCCTGCTCGCCCTGGCTTGAAGCCAAAAGAGCACTCGCTGCAGGACCGGAAGATGTGAGCACATCTTCCGCTAGCAGCGCGTTCTCGTCTCCGGCTGATGTGCGCGAGAGATTAAACCCTCTCTCAAACTCGTCAGCCAGCTCCACCTGTGATCCCCGCGATCTCAGCCGCCGGGCAGCCTCAGCCGCCGCGGGACCCGAGCCGCATGGGGCGGATGGATGTCCCAATTCCCTCGAGAAAAGAGACAAACGAGAACGGAGTTTCTTCAGAGTGAAACTCTCACAATGAACGCGCTCCGCTCTTTCTAGAGCAGAGCGCGCGTGCTCTTACACCTAAACACACCAAACAGAGGTCGTGTGCATCATCAGGTGTCAGATTTCTCTGACACGGATCCGCACACTTCCTAAACAGTTTCTCTCTAGGCATCGCTGTACTCACTCGTTTAGAACAGAGGACTCTGAAGACAAAAAGATGGTGTTGTGCTCTCAGGCACCTGCTTTTATACTAGCAGGCACCTGTTGATGATGTCATAGGCTGGCGCCGGACAGTGTCAAGTTCACTGTCGTTGTTCGATAGCTTGTTTCAGAACCGGTCATGCTGAAGGCAGTTCCCATAGTGTCCTGAACCAGGACGCAGCGTAGAGTTCCCTCTGGAAGGGAACACAGATTTGCAGATTAATTTTTTTTTTTACATTTTACTAAGTATAAGTCAAGTATACTTAAATGTAATTTTAAGTATATTTCTGAGAAGTAGACTGAAAGTATACTTTCCTAATTTTAGTTTAAAAGAACTATACTAATAGCACACTTGAATAAACTTATTTTTCGTAAGGCTAGAGTTAACCTGTGGCAAATTCAGTTGAATGGGAATGATTTGGAAAGGCACACACATCTTAATAAATGGTCTAACACCTGAAAAATGCATATCAGATTAAAAACCAAGCCTTGAGGTAAAAAAAAAAAAAATCTGTCTGTAAAGCTCAGATACAGGATTGCATCAAGCCACACATCTGGGGAAAGGGTTTAGAAAAAAATTCTGCTGCATAGAAGGTTCACAGAAGCAAGTAGTCTCCATTATCCTTAATGAAAGAAGGCTGAAACAACCAGGTCTCTTTCTAGAGCTGGCCTTCTGGCCAAACTGAGCAATTGATGGAGAAGGGCTTTGGTTGCAGTGGTGACCAAGAACGTGATGGTCACTTCAGTTGAGCTCCATGATCATATGTGAAGAAAGGAGAAACCTACAGATGTAAAAACATCACTGCAACACTTATGGTATGTGGCAAGATTAAATCCTCTCCTCATTGAAAACATGTGAAAACACACTTGGCATTTGCAAAAAAAGAACCTAAGGGACCCTGAGGCTGTGAGAAACAAGATTCTCTGGTCTGATGAACCTCAATTGCAAGTGTCATGTTTGACGAAACCAGGCACTGCTCATCACCTGCAGAGTACCTACAAGTATCCTAAAATTAAAGGTGAAGTCCGGTGTGATATTGACCTAAAGTGTATTGAATCATGATACCGAGTGTGAACGTACCTTCCATATCTCATCTCGGTTTGTGCCCTGCAGTCCGAAATCTGGGGTTAGTTAGCCGATGCTAACAACAGGTTGTCAATGAGGGTGAATAGGGCATCGGAGTAGCCATGTAAATAAATCACTGTTTTATGCCATTTACGAGGCACAAAGTAGCTCCACACTTCATTGGTAGACTTCCACGGGCCCTGACATTTAAAACGAGACATTGAGAACTCAGAAAAAGCACCGGTAGTTTATTTACAAGATTTATACAGACAGTACCTGCAAGAAATTTACTGGCTGCCGCCATCTTGAATTTAGTCACGATAAGTCGAGTGACGAGCAGGAAGGAACTTATCAGGTTATCAATTTATAAGGTTGTAGTTTCCTTCCTGCTCGACATTCGACTTATCGTGACTAAATTCAAGATGTCTCAATGTCTCGTTTTAAATGTCAGGGCCCTTGGAAGTCTACCAATGAAGTGTGGAGCTACTTTGTGCCTCGTAAATGGCATAAAACAGTGATTTATTTACATGGCTACTCCGATGCCCTATTCACCCTCATTGACAACCTGTTGTTAGCATCGGCTAACTAAGCCCAGATTTCGGACTGCAGGGCACAAACCGAGATGAGATATGCAAGGTACGTTCACACTCGGTATCATGATTCAATACACTTTAGGTCAATATCACACCGGACTTCTCCTTTAAAGTGTGGTGGTAGCAGCCTCATACAGTAGGGCTGTTTTTCAGCGGCATGCATTTTCATGCATTGATTAATGTTTCTGCATTTAATGCTCTCGATGTCAAATGCTGAAACGTTAATTCATGCATTCATGACCTCATGTATAGATTATTGTAATGCTTTACTGGGTGGTGGTTCTGCATGCTTAATAAATAAACTCCAGCCGGTCCAAAATGCAGCAGCTAGAGTTCTTACTAGAACCAGAAATTATGACCATACTAGCCTGGTTCTGTCAACACTGCACTGGCTCCCTATTAAACATCGTATAGATTTTAAAATCTTGCTAATCACATTTAAAGCCCTCAATGGTTCAGCTCCTCAGCACTTAAGCAAGCTCTTATCACATTATAGTCCCTCACATCCGCTGCGTTCTCAAATCTCTGGCAATTTGATAATACCTAGAATATCAAAATCAACTGCGGGCGGCAGATCATTTTCTTATTTAATGCCTCAACTCTGGAACAATCTCCCTAACACTGTTTGGCAGGCAGACACACTCTGTCAGTTTAAATCTAGATTAAAGACACATCTCTTTAACCTGGCCTACACTTAATACATTTCTATAATCCAAATCTGTTAAAGGATTGTTAGGCTGCATTAATTAGGTCAACCGGAACTGGGAACACTTCCCATAACACCTGATGTACTTGTTGCATTGTAAGAAGAATGGCATCTATGCTTATATTAGTCTGTTTTGTTCTGAGGTCACCAGAATGACCTCTACAGTCCTCAGTGTCAGCGGAGACCACATCAACTAGATGAGCCCCGCAGACGGATCATCAGTGAAAAACTCCTCACCTGGACAACAGTTGGCACAGGACCAGATGAGTCCTTTGCAAATCTTACTTTGCTGCAACATGGAACATTTGCACTATTGACACTATTGTCCTATTGGCACTATTGTTTCATATGTGGAATAGCACAAGTTCCCCTGTTGCCCCCTGCAACAATTGCCTTACCTTCACCCAAAGGTTTGAAACTAAGGGCAGAGGAGAATGCTGCTTTTCTGCTTACACAACATTTTCCCATACATTCAGGCCAAGGTCAGAGAGATATACACTGCACACCAGTAAAGAGGAGAGGAGCCCGATATGTGAGTGGACAGCTGGTGGACTTCATTTACAATAGAGAAGCATTACAGTCTCTAATTTTCAATGGAGTGGTTATGCCAACAGCACAAGCAGAATCGGCTCAGACATTCGAAAAAATGAGCAAAGTAGATAGGGCTCTGCCCTTGCAGCTCTGTCTGTTTTGTCTTTGTTTAAAGGGATAGGTCACCCAAAAATAAAAATGTGACATTTATCTGCTTACCCCCAGAGCATCCAAGATGTAGGTGATTTTGTTTCTTCAATAGAACACAAACTCAGTTTTTTAACTCAAACCGTTGCAGTCTGTTAGTCATATAATGGGAGTGGATGGGCACCAAACCTTTGAAAGTAAAAAAAAAAAAAAAAACATGCACAGACAAATTCAAATTACACACTGCGGCTAGTGACGATACATTGATGTCCTAAGACACGAAACAATCAGTTTTTCTGAGAAACTAAACAGTATTTATATCATTTTTTACCTTTGATACACAGCAATGTCAACTGTCCTGAGCACGCGCACAGCATTCAGTGCATTACTCTGGCATAGTATACGCAAGCGCAGGAAGTGATCTGTTGCGTGAACATGACACTTATTGTTTACACAGTGCACAGAGATTGTGTGTATAGTGGCTTTTCAAATTGGTAAATACTTGAGCTTATCCTGATTGTTCAAAACAATTTAAAGTTGAAAGATTGTGTTTGCTTGTGTGAACTCATCCAGAACTGTTGACTGTTCACTGATTTAGATTAGATTAGATTCAACTTTATTGTCATTACACATGTACAAGTACAAGGCAACGGAATGCAGTTTAGGTCTAACCAGGAGTGCAATAAGCAGCAAGTGCAGGATATAGGTATAATTTATAAGTTATAAGTGCACTTATGGGAGATATGTACAGGGAGAAACTATGGAAATTATTTACAGATGAAAGTATTGTGGACATAATTTACAGGTGCTATTAACAATTAGAATGCACAAATAGAGGAGCATAGTATACAGGTTGCTATTAACTATAATCAGGAATTGCAGATTGATATGAACATGATATACAAGTAGCTGATTACTAAAGCAGGAATTAACAAATAATAATTTACAAATGTACAGTCGTGGCCAAAAGTTTTGAGAATTACATAAATATTGGAAACTGGAAAAGTTGCTGCTTAAGTTTTTATAATAGCAATTTGCATATACTCCAGAATATTATGAAGAGTGATCAGATGAATTGCATAGTCCTTCTTTGCCATGAAAATTTACTTAATCCCGAAAAAAACTTTCCACTGCATTTCATTGCTGTCATTAAAGGACCTGCTGAGATAATTTCAGTAATCGTCTTGTTAACTCAGGTGAGAATGTTGACAAGCACAAGGCTGGAGATCATTATGTCAGGCTGATTGGGTTAGAATGGCAGACTTGACATGTTAAAAGGAGGGTGATGCTTGAAATCATTGTTCTTCCATTGTTAACCATGGTGACCTGCAAAGAAACGCGTGCAGCCATCATTGCATTGCATAAAAATGGCTTCACAGGCAAGGATACTGTGGCTACTAAGATTGCACCTAATCAACAATTTATAGGATCATCAAGAACTTCAAGGAAAGAGGTTCAATTCTTGTTAAGAAGGCTTCAGGGCGTCCAAGAAAGTCCAGCAAGCGCCAGGATCGTCTCCTAAAGAGGATTCAGCTGCGGGATCGGAGTGCCACCAGTGCAGAGCTTGCTCAGGAATGGCAGCAGGCAGGTGTGAGCGCATCTGCACGCACAGTGAGGCCAAGACTTTTGGAAGATGGCCTGGTGTCAAGAAGAAGCCACTTCTCTCCAAAAAAAAAAAAAACATCAGGGACAGATTGATCTTCTGCAAAAAGTATGGCGAATGGACTGCTGAGGACTGGGGCAAAGTCATATTCTCCGATGAAGCCTCTTTCCGATTGTTTGGGGCATCTGGAAAAAGGCTTGTCCGGAGAAGAAAAGGTGAGCGCTACCATCAGTCCTGTGTCATGCCAACAGTAAAGCATCCTGAGACCATTCATGTGTGGGGTTGCTTCTCATCCAAGGGAGTGGGCTCACTCACAATTTTGCCCAAAAACACAGCCATGAATAAAGAATGGTACCAAAACACCCTCCAACAGCAACTTCTTCCAACAATCCAACAAAAGTTTGGTGAAGAACAATGCATTTTCCAGCACGATGGAGCACCGTGCCATAAGGCAAAAGTGCTAACTAAGTGGCTCGGGGACCAAAACGTTGAAATTTTGGGTCCATGGCCTGAAAACTCCCCAGATCTTATTCCTATTGAGAATTTGTGGTCAAACCTCAACAGGCGGGTCGACAAACAAAAACCCACTAATTCTGACAAACTCCAAGAAGTGATTATGAAAGAATGGGTTGCTATCAGTCAGGATTTGGCACAGAAGTTGATTGAGAGCATCGAATTGCAGAGGTCCTGAAAAAGAAGGGCCAACACTGCAAGTACTGACTCTTTGCACAAATGTCATGTAATTGTCGATAAAAGCCTTTGAAACGTATGAAGTGCTTGTAATTATATTTCAGTACATCACAGAAACAACTGAAACAAAGATCTAAAAGCAGTTTAGGGGCAAACTTTGTGAAAACTAATATTTGTGTCATTCTCAAAACTTTTGGCCACGACTGTACACTCTCTTTCCATCTTTCAAGAGAATCTTTCAAGGAAGCTTATTTCTATACAGAGATGCTTTATGGAAATAGGACTTTTCTAGCTCATTCAGTACTTGGCGTCGGAGCAGTGTATGATCATGGAACTTTTTTGACATTCATATTGACATGTCTAACACAGTTAATTTTTACATTTTAATTAAACATGTCTGATAATCCACAACAGACCTTGACAAGGTTAGATGCCATATTGAATTTAACAGATAAAAATGAGGCTGTGAGGCATAGACTTACAGTCTTTACTATGGTACACACTGTGCAAAGGTCCTAGATTATGTCAATTTCACAACTTTCTAAACTGTTTTATGAAGCTTTTGTTTTTTCAAAAAGATATTTTGTCAGCTGAAGAGTTGGCTTCTCTCAATCAGCTTTCACTCCTGTAAGAAAGTAAATATGGTGCTACCCTGACGGTCTATGCTATAATGTCTCATATGCTAAAGGGGTCCTATTATGCTCTTTTACAAAGTCTTTATTTTGTTTTGGGGGTGCACTAGAACATGCTCTCATGCTTGGTGGTTCGTAAATTGCATTAATTTTCATATAATTTACAATTTTACAATAGCTTTCTCCCCAGGCTGGCACAAATGGCTCGATTAGTTCCGGGTTTGATGAAGGTTTGTCTCCCGAAAAACCAAATGTGTTGTGATTGGTTAGCAGTCCCACTGCGTTGCAATTGGTGAACAGATTAGACAGCATTTCAGTCCTGTCACGGCCCTTCCCAAAGTAGCAAGTTCCATGTACAACTGTGCAAGCTAGATTAAAGTGATTCTTTAAGTTCTAGATATGGATGTTTTCTTACAAAAACACATTGGATTGCTAAAGGAGGCTTTTACTGACCCCCTGGAGCCATGTGAGGCACTTTTTATTATAGTTCAACTTGTTTTGGACTGTAGAGAAACACTAGTCTGTGCCGTTCTAAAGCTTGGGAGTGCCAGAATTATTTTTAATATAACTTTGATTGCATTCGTCTGAAAGAAGGAAGTCATATACTGTACACCTAGGATGCATAGAGGGTGAGTAAATAATACTCTACAGTAGTGTTGATCCTATCGTCAGCCTGCGAGATCGCGATACATGATATTATCATTACTGTGCTCATTTATTTAATTGTTTACATGCCCAAAACTAGCTCCAGCATAAGGCTAGTGAAGCTATCTACACTGTATGATGAATAAATCTCTTATCACCGGAGCAGTTTGCAGACACTTTAGTCAATGCTTGCATTTATACAAGCCACCCTGTGGCTCGCTGAAGCATCCCAGAAGTGGCTATTCATGCTACATCGCTAAAGTTAGGCGAATCCTGCACCTCGTCCCTCCTCACCCGCCAATGATTCGAATTTCTGTAGGTGGGATTTATCTGAATGATAATGGTTCTAATGGACCATGTTGTGACATCATAGCATTCGGAAAACAAACGCTGTAGTCCAAAGGAGCCGTTCGTTGTAGTTCTTGAATTTTTTTTTTTTTTTTTTTTTAACTAAATTTTTGATTTAGATTAGTGTTTTGAATGTGCCTCTGAAGACTCTGAATTGATTCATGGGCCATTTGTGTAATTACACAAAAGCATTGTCTTGGTGACAAGCCACTCAAATCATTGTGAAAGGGCTTTTATTACAATTGTCCTTTATTACATCTCAGTATAGCTTTCATGTGTGACACATCAAATCAGATCTCTCTGCATGGGTTCATTTAGCTTTCATACTGATTGAAGGTTAAGAAATGTTGCTGGCTGTTATTGTACACACAATAACAAAATAGATCACAGAAACTGACAGCTTCAGACTATATACAATAGTTAGTGCACATTAACTTAGTTATTGCAGTACAATTCAAATATCTGATTATGAAGTTGTGATTTTACCTGACAACTTTGTTTTCGTTCTGCAGAACCTGCACAGCCACGTTACACGATCCATTAGCATGAGCCACAACACTGATGTCACCAAACTCAGCCTGAAATAACAAAACCAATCAGTAACTGAATTAATAAGTATACCCCGATTGATTTGATTTGTCTTCTGACTTTTTGAACTCACCTGTTCAACTTTAATATCATAATCTCCATTCAGTTTTTTCCCTTTAAAAAGTTTGGCCCTGTAAAAAAGGGAAGAAAAAAATTAAATATACATTCTTGTCAAAGGATTACCAAAAATCTAAATAAATCAAAATACTTTACCATCTGTGAGCTCAATAATTATCACTGATTCTTCAGTAATTCATGTAAGAAATACCACTTTAGAACTGTGCTTCATATAACAAGCTAAAAAATATATTTATTCATTTAACTTTATTTTTTTTTTGCAATATTTTTTGCAGTTAGTATTGCTACTCACTGACTCCCAGAGTGCATTGCGGCATGAATAAATTATGCAATTGCTTTGTTTTACTGTTGTTTTTATTTGCCATTTTTTTCCCTGTCTTATGTCAGTAGTAGCACAACAAAAAAAGCAAATAAAAAAATAAACAAAATTGAATTGTTACAATTGTCGTGATTCGTGTGCTGAATGTTAAAGTCTGTGTGTGACTCAAGCATCTTACTGCAAATATTAAAGGACTGCATCAACCCAATTAAAAGCTTCTCAAGGTGATTATAAAGAACAATAAAATAGTAAATAGTAAATTGCCTTGAATGTAGTTGTAACTTAACAAAAACCTAGTAAGTACAGGGTTTCTACAGATACGAACAAGTGAAATTTAACTTTTTAAGACCTTTTTAATACCACCTTATATGAAATTTAAGACCTAAACCGGTAATGGAAATACACATTATATTACATACATACAGTAAATGTAATATTTAATGTGTTTAATGTAAAAAAAAGATAACTAGATTTCAAAACTAAAATGTCATTAATGATATTTATTACAACAATATATTAACTTTCCATATCAGCAGACAATATTCCACACAAATATGTTTTTATAAGCTATATTTGCATCAGTGTTCAACTTTTACATACTTAAATCAGCATATTTTATTTATGTTTTTAAAGGCCTATTTTTAAAATAATACATTACCTTTCATTTCAAATTATTTCAGTTCAACAATAAATTCTACAGGGCTGTTACCTGGCAGATTAAATAATTTACACTGCAAAATTACAAGTGCGATAAATAATATATAAATAATGTTATAAGATTAAAGTTTTAAACACATTTATGAATTTTAAGACTTTTTAAGGCCTTTTATTAGAAAAACGTTATTTATGGCATTTTAAGACTTTTTAAGGACCTGCCGACACCCTAGCAACTAAGTAAAGATAATGAACTATATCTACGTAAGGTAAACTATTGGATTTTACAGTGTATTAGTATTTTAAAAGTAGCAATATGTTACTATTGTGCTCAAGGTTTTAACCTTTTTGGGGTAAATCGTGTATAAAGATGTCCCTTATAGGGTATTACTCCAGTGAGAGGCTGGGAATGTATGTGAAGGTGGTGTTTTTGCTCTACATGTTGGCACGAGAACGATGGCATATTGTGCAGGAGGCTAGTTACCATGGCGATCAACATTTTTGCTAATTTTTTCACCTGAAGTAGTTGAAGTGACATTCCAGGAATTCCTCGATTAAATTGCCTTGTTACAACATGAATAAAATATATTCACTTCAACTTGAGCTTAGAAACACACTTTTTGCAGTGTAAAGCTATCTCTTACAGGAAACAGAAAACATTGTTAGATTTTTAAAATACTTTATTCTGTATGTTAAAAAAAATGATCAAAAAATGTCCCCACAAGGTCAAAATGTACTGGTATTACTATCCTTGTGGAGACATTTGATCCCAATAACATTAGGAACACACACAATGTAAATGGTTATTATCATTTATTTTCAATGACAAAATAAATTCCATCAATGCATGTGTTACATATGTTGCAAATATGTATGCATATTCAAAGTAGGTCAGTTTAGCTAGAGCTGCAGTGCCACAATTGCCAAACTGGATGTAGGTTGCTGAGCTACTGTCATCTCATTAACATGAAGAGCTATAATTCAGACCAGCGGAGTTTAAATGTCTTGTTAGTAATTACACATTTAACCAACTGTGCCATGCTGTGCAGTGCACTAATTTCAGGCACTGTTTCTTTGGTGATGGATACTTTGGTGGCAGAGCCAGGCTTAAATCTCAGTTGACTGTTTCGCTGTCACCCCTGCTTGTGAATAGGGTATAGTTATATTGCTAACAACATCACAGTTTAAATTACAGTATAGTATACTGTATATAGATACACTGTTAAAAATAAGAAGAACCACAGAAGAACCTTTTTTGGTTCCACAAAGAACCATTCAGTCAATGGTTCTTTAAAGAACCATTTCTTGCTTACCTTTTTATAATCTGAAGAACCTTCTTTCGCACAAAGAACCTTTTGTGAAACAGAAAGGTTCTTCAGATGTTAAAGATTCTTTATGGAACCATTTAGACAGAAAAGGTTCTTCTATGGCATCATGAAGCACCTTTATTTTTAAGAGTGTAGAATGTTTGGGTTATACTGTCAAGTTTGAGATTTTAGGCTTTTTGGTTTCATAAAGTTTTTTTTCAGACTAGTGGAGAAAAAAAATCTAAAAGACACTGTTAAGTGTTTCTTTTATAGCACTTTATCTATTTGTGTCAATATTGTGTCAATTACAATACATATTTTAAAGGCTGTTTTCTCAAAAAAGTTTTTCTCCTACTCTGAGCCAAAAATATCCACTTCAGTAGCACTTACACACACCAAACTTTATATTTTTTATTCCTGTTTATAGCCTGAAGGTTTTTACAGAGGCATTTGTTCATATATAATTAGCTTGATTATATACAACATTTTATTTCCACTATATTTTCTGTATTATTAAGTGGTAAAAATTAGATACTCAAAATTCCCCCTGTCTCTCTGACTCTAATATCCTCCTGAGACCCAGATTTTTTTTTTTTTTGTGAATTTAGTAATTTTTTTATTACACTGTTTAGATCATTAGAAAAATAATATATTTTATTCATATTTTATTCTATGTCCTCTATAGAGGACACTAGGACTCTTTTTCTATAAATATATGGCATGAATAGACATCAAAAAGGCAAAAAATCACCAATTAATTTTTAGGTTTCAGGATTTTTTATACTAAACTTTAAGGATGATTCTCAACTATGTTATAAAACATAGAACAAAAATGGCTGAATTGTACAAATGATTATTGTTATTAATATTATTATTTGAAATTTATTTTATTTTGTTTGTTATTTAGTTTTGTACTATGTTAAAAAAAAGATTGGCAAAGAACAATGTAATTGCATCTGTTTTGAAATAATGTACTGTTAAGCTGCTACATCAAAAAAAAAAAAAACATATAACAAAATGATTTGATGTACCATTTTGTTTCATGCAGTGTAAAAATTTACCTAAACTGGTTTTCCCATTAAACACAGTATATCTAATTTGCATATTAATGCATTGCTGTTGGGACAGGATGTTGAAAAAAGAATGGTCATAACGAGAGTAATAATTGGCCAGATTTTCATAATAATATCTAATATTTCATAAGAATATTGATATATTATTTATTTTCCTATTCAATTGTTATGTCTTCCAAAATGCATAATAAAAAATGATTTTAATCCTGATGTTCTGTTTCATAACAGGAAGTCATATTTGGATTTAAAAACCCATAAAATTTTCCTGAGATGTTGCTTTATGATAAACAATTTGAAAATTATTCAGCTTTAAATGACAATTACAAAGTATTTCCATAAGGATGTAAAATTTTTCACTAAATAAATTTTAGCCATCTTTAAAGACCAAGGAGAGGGTGTGGTCATGGTCAAAGGTCCAAACATTTGGTATCTCATAGAAATTCACTAAAATATAATGTCCACTACAGAGGCAAACACTTCATAGCTAGGTCTCAGGAGGATATGTCAAAAAAATTAAACAAGAATTTTGAAACTGACTTCATCCAGTGTTTAGATTTTTGTACTAATGTATGCAAATTAGCGCATATTTCATGAAATAATGCCTCATTTGCAAATTTAAACTAACATTTTAGAAATCTTATAATACAAAAAATAATCAATTATCAATGTAATCAATGAACTGGGCAAGTAAGGCGATAACTATTAGTTGTTGTTTTTTTTACCCTGTTCACCTGTAGTGTCTCGCCTTAATCTAAATATTGTAATGTATACAAGGCTGTAAGACATCAAATACAAAATGTTAACCTCACTGCACCTATTAATTTCAAGAAATCAATGTATTGATGTTAAAGGGCTTAAAATTGTAGTCCAATCTTCACCACACAAAACAGAAGACAACAGACCTTCTTCCTGACTCTTCATTAGTGATTTAAAAATAATGTCTAAATGGTTCCATAAAGAACCTTTAACATCTGAAGAACCTTTTTGTTTCACAAAAGGTTCTTTGTGTGAAAGAAGGTTTTTCAGATTATAAAAAGGTAAGGAAGAGATGGTTCTTTAAAGAACCTTTGAGTGAATGGTTCTTTGTGGAACCAAAAATGGTTCTTCTATGGCATCGCTGTGAAAAACCATTTAAAGCACCTTTATTTTTAAGAGTGTAGTGGATATTAGTGATCCATTAAATCCTAAATTACACTCAACTAAGCACATGTATTTTACTCACACATTACTCAAGTACTGTAATACCTTCTCTAAAGGTTACATGTATGCATGTCCTATAAGTACAATTTAATCACATAAGATGCATATTATTAAAATATTAATAACAGACCTTTTAAACATAAAATTATTTAATATAGTAGTACCTGTTGTATCTGTATCTGTATTATAGGTTATCACATGTTTTTAGCTTTGATACAGACAGAAATATTTACACTAACTGTAAAAATGTTTTGATATGTGACATCTCAAAGCAACTAGAAAGCAATTAATCAGCCAGTTCATTTGCCTCTGAAAATATTCTCTGAATCTTTTCCACTGTAACACAATAAGTCCACAAATTAACAGCCTACCCTCTGCAAACTAAACAATAATTGACTATTTCTTCTGCATGCTATTACAAATACAGATTTAAAGAATAATTGCATGCATTTACTTCAAATCACACTAATCTTTTGATTCTGGATAGATCAGATAAGAAATAGTAGAAATGTGTAAGCATTATTGTCATCAATTTTCAACTCTAGAAATCCTTCAGATATTCCTGCTTCTTAGATTCACCCATATTCTTTCACATGTATATTAATAATTCCCAATTATTTTCTAAATAATCACATTACTATGTTTTCTGTTTAAAATACTTCAAATCACACTAATCTTTTAAGGAAATTCTGGATAGATCAGATAAGAAATAGTAGAAATATGTTAGCATTATTATCATCAATTGTCAACTCTGGAAATCCTTTAGATATTCCTGCTCCATAGATTCACCCACATTCTTTCACATGTATATGAATAATTCATTAATTCAATTAATTATTTTCTAAATAATCACATTGCTATGTTTTACACTGCAAAAAATGTTTTTTTTACTTAGATTTTTAGTCTTGTTTCCAGTCAAAATATCTAAAAATTCTACTAAAGACTAATAAAAATTATTGCCTTGTTTTCAGAAAAAAACTGCTCAAAATTAAGTGCGTTTTTGCTTGAAACAAGCTAAATAATCTGCCAATGGGGTGAGAAAAATAATCTTGTTTTCTGTTTGAAATAATATTATTTTTCTTACCCCATTGGCAGATTATTTAGCTTTTTCTAAGCAAAAACTTACTTAATTTTGACTTGTTTTTTTCTGAAAACAATTATTTTTACTTTACCAAACTTTACATGTTTATTCCTGTCTATATCCTGAAGGCTTTCACAGAGGCATTTGTTCATATATGATTTGCTTGATTATACGCAACATTTTATTTACCCAAAAATGAAAAAACACTGTTTTCTGTCTGTATTTTCTGTATTATGGTGTGACAGAAATTAGATACCCAAAATTCCCTCTGTAAAATCTTTTGACTGTAATATGTCAAAAAAATAAATAAATAAATAAACAAGAATTTTGAAACTGACTTCATCCAGTGTTTAGATTTTTGTACTAGAAATGTATGCAAATTAGCACATGTTTCATTAAATAATTCCTCAAGTGCATATTTAAACATTTTAGAAACATTTTTATCAATTATCAATGTAATAAATCAACTCGGTAAGTAAGGCGATTACTATTTGTTATTATTTATTTTATTTTTTTTTGGCAAATAATTTTGCTTGTTTCAAGAAAAAAAATCACTTAATTTTGACTTGTTTTTTCTGAAAACAAGAAAATTATTTTTACTTGTCTAGAAAATCCTTCTTGATTTAAGAATTTTTGGATATTTTGGCTGGAAACAAGACAAGTGTAAACTGTCATTTTGTGTTAATCCCACACTAACACCGTAAAGAGTAAGTGCAATATCATTACAAATCAAACCACTTTAGGCATGTAAATCAGTGAGACCTAAAATGTATTCAGTGGTGGCGTTGCCTTTTTCCAGTCAATAACAGCATGAAGCATGTGAATGAAAGATTATGAAAGTGTGCATTTACTATATCTTCAATTTTTTTTCTCTCCACCAAACAAAAAGACAAAAACAGCCTGTTTAGAGAAAATCAACCTTATGAAGGAGCTCAAGTGAAAACCATTGCTCTTACCAGTCCTGTTGTGGTTCATCGACGACCAGCAGGATCTTCTGTCTTTTGGAGGATGCGGACACAGACGTTTGCTCCACCAGCCCTGCTGAGGCGGCCGTCTGCTTCACCACATTGGTGATGGAGCTGAAGAAACCCGTCCCTAAAGGCTGAGGTTGGATAGGTTTTCTCTCCTGCCCCGGAGACACCGGAGCTGGTCCTGAGGCTGGTCCCGGAGGAGGCGGTTGAGGAGGATCTGGTTTCTGCAGGTCTGACATGTAGCCATTAGGCAGGTTGGAGATAAAGGTGCTATCCGACAGACGCCGGCGCAGATAGTTCATGGCTGTAGACTAGAGGAGGAGAAGTACTGCTTTGGAAATAGATGTGGAGATGTCAAGCACCTACATTTAGGGGATTTACCCCAGCAGGACAGAGCTCAGAGCTGAATACCCAGCGAAGTGAGATGCTGGGATCCCTCCTTGCGTCGCAGTGTTTCCTCCCCTCTCTGCTTTCACCACCTCCGATGTTGTGCATCTAAGCAGCCAATCAGACGCGTGCTGCATCCCTGCATGAGATGCCTGCTCTCTCTCCCCTCCCCCATGCAGGACTGGCTGATCACATCCTTCATGACAAGACAGTATACAAAATGAAAAGGTTTCCTGCAGTACATGCGTGGGAAAATAGATGAACTGTGCAAACGAGCTTCCCCTCATAGAATTACTATTTTGTTTTTCTCGCAGATACAGCTACAGAGATATTGCTTCAACTATCAGTGCATGTTGCATGAGCTGTCACACTACATTCTGCATGATTTACTTCCTTCTTTACCACTGAATCCTGCAGGCCAGAGATTTTTGTTGAGAGATTTATTTGTCTCTCTTGTTTATATGTAGTGCATCCTTAAGTTATTATTAACCCATATGCAATCTTGACAGATTACCAGATAATCCAGAGCACCTGGATTTGCTGGCTGTTCAAACACTGTGACTCACTGTTTCTTTAATTGCACGAAGCGTTCATATCATAATGATAAAACTTCAGCTGAAGCTCATTTTATATGTGCTATATATAGGTAGACACTCTTGAGACTCCTCTACTGCCTCGTTCTTATCAGAAACTGAGAAAAATAATGATTGCAACACCATAAATAATGATATCGGCATGAACATTCAGTTTCATATTATTTAACACCATATCATTTAAATGCGGAGCCTGGTAATCGTAGAAGAGTACCTGCATAGTTGTACATTTAAATGCTGACAGCTAAACACTATCAAAACGTGTTTAGGCTAACGTTAGCTAGCTAGCAACTTCTCTTCAAGGACATCTTAATCAAATTCTTGATAATCAGTGAATTGCCTTCATAGTCATTAACACATTTTTAAAATCTTGTAATATTTTAAAGCCATTATTATTTTTCAACTCTACAGCTGTGCAATAAAATCGACTTCAAAGATTCACTCTTCATTCATTAAGATGGAAAAATTGTCTTTTCATGGAAAACAATGTCTTTTTAAGATGAAAATGACATGAAATTACTCATATAACCAGAAGATGGCAGCAGAGGATCAATCATTGGCTGCAGCTGCCATTTCAACTCTCTTGAGTTGCTTTTCGATTTATTATCAAATTACTAGTATAATACATTGTAGTACTTTTACCGCACTGAAGTATATAGTATAGCAAGTGCAGAAAGTCATTAAAATAAATAAATAAATAAATAAATAAATAAGCTCGGACACAAACAGCCTATAAGGGTGAATTATGTAAATACTTTATATATAGTTCACTACAAATTAAATACATTATATATTAATGGTATAAGAGTTAAATAATGCACTCAATATGAATTTGAAATATTTTATATTATTTAATAACTACATCTTTTAAGCTTTATCTTGAACTGTAAAAGCTATTAAATAGTCTATATTTAACCAACACAAACGTGTTACTGCTGTAGTTGTGTTACTCTGAATTTAGTCTGAATCATTTAATGCACAGCTCTTTTTTTGACATCAGCTTGTCAGATGTTTCGTCTGGTTATTACTGTCAATCATAGCAATGACTCGCACATATTTTGCCGATTTACTCGCATATTTTTTTAAACTCGCGTTCTGTCATTCTTGAAACGGTATACATGGACGTTTGGTCCTCTTAGACAAACAAAACTTTTCTTCGATTGTGAATGGATTATGAGAAAATGAGCAAAGTACACTCCTATTAGGGGGCAGCCGTGGCCTAATGGTTAGAGAGTCGGACTTGTAACCCAAAGGTTGCGGGTTCGAGTCTCAGGTCCGGCAGGGATTGTCGGTGGGGAAGGTGAATAACCAGCACTCTCCACCCTCAATACCACGACTGAGGTGAGTCCCTTGAGCAAGGCACCGTACCCCCAACTGCTCCCCGGACGCTGCAGCAATGGCTGCCCACTGCTCCGGGTGTGTGTTCACGGTGTGTGTGTGTGCACTTGGATGGGTTAAATGCAGAGCACAAATTCCTAGTATGGGTCACCATACTTAGCCTCACGTCACCTCCTTTCCTTTCCTTTCCTTCCTTTCCTATTACGGCACAGTACAGTTGACCGGAAATGACTGAGCTGGCTTGACTAAACAAGGAAGTAATCCGTGCATATGGTCAATTCTCTTGAGATTCCAACTAGCAAACATATAATACATGTTTTGGTACATTTTCCCATAATATATCCCACAGTAATTGCATTTTGACTGAATCGGTTGGCCTTTGGAGCTGTTAAAACACATTTGACCAAGAGTATGTGCCATGAATGCAATGCCTCATGTGTTGACAACCTCCAGTGGTTCAAAGTGGACAATCAAAATTGAATTACATTTACATTTAGCAGACATTTTTATCCTAGCGACTTACAAAAGAGCACAAAAGAGCAATAACATGCGAGTGCTATAACAAGTCTCATTAAGCCTAATGCAGTACATATATCAAAGTATTTTTAAATTATATAATAAAAATAATTAAATTTTAAAATAAATAATAAAAAAGAAAACAGATACATGTAGAACAAAAAAAGAAAAAGCAAGCTAGTGTTAGAGGCTTAAAAATATATAGATAGAATAAAACAAGAAGAGAGAAGCTAGTGTTAGTTTTTTTTTTTTTTAAGAAAACAAGCAGTAAGGAAATTACTAGAGAATAAGTCTAAAAGGACAAGTTTTTTTTTAAATAGAATTAGAATAGAGGGTGCTAGAGTTAAAGGGTCAAATAAGAATGGAAGAGATGTGTTTTTAGTCGACTCTTGAAGATGGCTAAGGACTCAGCTGTTCGGACTGAGTTGGGCAGGTCACTCAATAATTCCAGTGACAAGTCAATAATTCCATTGACGCATGTATTTGGCAAGGTGCTTGTGAAAGGATTGTCTTTATCTTAATACAGGGGGCCAATTATCTGTGCTGCTTCTAAGAAAACAGTTGTTTTATTACTAGGTTATCAGCAATTTCTTTTTCCTTCATGTATACCTTCATTGTCATTAATTAACATTAAGCCTTTAGTTACACACAGCAAATTGGTAAAGCACAAATTCGAACTGAAACTGGTTAAACGCAACAGAAGTGTATAAAATGAGGTATAATAATAACAGCAAGACTGCTAGCTATAGCTAGTTGAAATAACTTGACTTATCTTTTTCCCAAGACGTCTGTTTTCAAATTAGGAACCATGTATCTCTCCTTTCCTATGCCTCCCAAAGCCAAGGAAGTACACTTTAAAAATGTTAATGATATCTACCCATCTTTAGAGTTCTTAGATGTAGATTTAATATTGATCACAATAATTGTACCTTTTGTGAGGTTGATATTGAAACGACTGCACACTCATTCTTTGACTGTTTAGCCTTTGGTGTGATACTTTCAAGTGGCTTAAAGTTTCAATCAAACTGTATTTTATTTTTTCTAAATGATATTCTTAATTCGTCTTCATTTTAAAAAATGGTTTAATAATGGAGGATGTACAAACTCAAATAATATTTTCATTTTGGGCATATTTTATATTCATAAATGTAAGTGCCTTAAAACAAAGCCATTGTTTTCTGTTTTTCAAAAGGTATTTTGGTTGTTCTGTAAATATGTTAGACTCTTAAAATGTAAAAATGGAAGAAGACTGTATAGTTTATTGAAAGGATTTAAACTATTAGAAAACCCTATTGTCTATTTTTTTTCCCTTTTGCTTTCTTGTGTTATTTTTGTTTTGTTTTGTTTATTTTTCATTCAATTTGTGGTCTGTTCTTCAGGAACTTGTTATGATCTTGTATTGTCTTATTGTATTTGTATTTTCTTGCAATAAAAAGTAACATAATAGCATAAACATGATCTCATCATCGCCTCTCAAGTAAATTTCGCGAGATTTTAGGACCTTTACCTTCCAGAAGGAAAGACGAAAAGACGGCGTTGTCACGTGGTACGTGTAACTTTTTTCAGCACTAGTCAGAATGGACCAATGGCAGTCGTTTTTGATGACTACATAACTATTTTAAATATTTTTTATTGAAATTAGTGCCACAATTATGACAGAAAATGTCCAGTATGAATTGAAATATAGATAAATGTACCAAATGAGCTTTGTGAGTAATGTGAATATAATAATTAAATATTGAATGTTTTTGGAAAAAATACAACCAACATTATTTTTTTAATGCGGAAACACACGGACTCCTGTCGAGCTGCGCTAGGCTAGCATTAAACTCACCTTTTACAATCGCAACACAACTAACGATCTCATCACCTGTTTAACTGCTTTATTTACCGTTTATACAAACAACAGACGAGTATAGTTAATATTTTGGATTTACGTTACTAAAGTAAAGTTAAGACTGACAGGTTAGCAACTTGTAGCCCGAGCTAACAGCTAAAATAACTCAGTGTGCTAAAAACAACACATACTTTTTAAATCTTTATTTCCGCATCTTACCATCAGCTATTGTAAGGTTGCTTATATTTCCTCCTCTAACAGACTTTAAACCGTTACTAACAGGCGAGCTGGAAAAAAACGATTGGATTTCTGCTTTAAATGTAAATGTTATGATAAAATGGATATCTTGATTAATCACTTCATTAATAAAATGAACGATAACATCAACAGGCTTCATTGTAATACATATGAGGGTAAGTTACTGCATTCACAGATCTTAAACAGAATAAATATTTAACACTTGAATAATGAATAATACTAATTCAGTACCAAAATGCACAGTAATTACATACTAATAAAATATTTAAAAAATTGTATCTACTTGATAATTTATTAAACATTCCTTTCATATTGGTTTTGTATGGTTTTGAGAAAAAAAAAAAGACTAGTAAAAGGTCCAGTAAAAGTAATAGCATTTTATTTACACATTAAATATGTGTACATAATCATTTTAATAAATAGTTAATAATATATTATTATGTTGTAAAATGTATTTTTTACAAGTATATGAATAATGAATGAATTTCTATACATTTTTCAGCCTGAGCTAAGCTTGATAGTCAAATAATCTATTTTAAAGTTAACTTTTTTAAGCTTTGTTATTCAATATTCAATACCTTATGCCCCCAAAATACAGAATGTATTTATTAAACAAATGCGTGTTTTACATTAAAAAGGATGTATTTCTGATTCATTTTATGAATTTCATTTTTATAATTACATTTAATAATTTAGAAGACGTGTCTTTTATCTCAAGTGCCTTAAAAACCAGGATAATAAAAGCAATCAAACCAACAAAAAAGCAGCAAAATATTAGTGCTGTGACAAGTCCCCCCGGTTAGTAAGCATAGCAAGTTTTTTTATAATAAATAAAATGTATATAGAATAGAGACAGCTTGTGATAGAGTGTCAAGTTATTATTATATATATTTGTTTTAAAGAAAGCAAGTCGATTAGAATAAATAAATAAATAAATAAAAGAAAACAAGTATATAAGATAGAAATAGAATAGAGAGTGCTAATATTGGAGGGTCAAGTTTTTTGTTTTATAAATAAAAATTAGATAGAATAGAAATAGATTAGAGTCAGTTGGGGTAAAAGTCTGTGAGTCTTCTTGGAGACACTTACCGTACGTTCACATGGGGCATCAGCGTCAACGCTTGACGGAAGGCGTGGATGAAGTTTGGCACTGACGCCATGGTCATAGCAGCGTCAGCCAATGAAATTAGACCGTTTGCTGCTCTTGAACAGGACGAACGTGATTGGCTGTCGCCTGGCTACTGTATTTGCATAGAGCGATCCTGATTGGCTGACGCTTCCGTCGGCGGCGCTTCACTGGCGTTGCTCGCGGCAGAAGTTGAAAAATTCTCAACTTCTGCCGCGAGCAACGCAAGTGAAGCGCCGCCGACGGATCCACAATTCTTTTCGGCAACGCTTAACGTCACCCATTCAAAGTCAATGGGAAGCGTTGACGCTGCCGCCCCGTGTGAACACACCGTTAGAGTAGTTCACTTTCAGAACAAAAATTTACAGATAATGTACTCACCCCCTTGTCATCCAAGATGTTCATGTCTTTCTTTCTTCAGTCGTAAAGAAATGGTGCTTTTTAGTAAAACATTTCAGGATTTCTCTCTATATAATGGACTTCTATGGTGCCCCCGAGTTTGAACTTCCAAAATGCAGCTTCAAAGGGCTCTAAACGATCTCAGCTGAGGAAAGAAGGGTCTTATCTAGCAAAACGATGGGTTATTTTCTAAAAACAATTACAATTTATATAGTTTTAATCTCAAATGCTCATCTTGTCTAGCTCTGTGTGTACTCTGTGTAGAGATTAAAAAGTATATAAATTAATGTTTTTAGAAAATAACCCATCGTTTCGCTAGATAAGACCCTTCTTTCCTCTGCTGGGATCATTTAGAGTCCTTTGAAGCTGCATTTAAACTGCATTTTGGAAGTTCAAACTCAGGGGCACCATAGAAGTCCATTATGTGGAGAGAAATCCTGAAATGTTTTCCTCAAAAAACACCATTTCTTTACGACTGAAGAAAAAAAGACATGAACATCTTGGATGAGAAGGGGGTGAGTACATTATCTGTACATTTTTGTTCTGAAAGTGAACTACTCCTTTAAGTCTGAAATAGTGTGAATTTAGTTAAAGAGGTGCAGAGCTAGTGGTTGCTTTGTAGGCGAACATCAGTGCTTTGCATTTATGTGAAATTTAGTCTTCATCATTTTTAGTCTATATAAGAATAAATTAATAGATGTAGACAAAAATGAGTAAATTGGTCATAAATATATTAATAGTTCTGTATGTTATAGAATGAGATTTGTCATAATGTTAATATACAATATTTGCATATTTCCAATTAAAGCTTTCATCGATATTCTCAAGCATCATGATGAACTGATGTCTTTGTTAAGCATTATTGGCAGTAACTGTGCCTTAATCTGAATCTGATTTTTTCACAGATGATTCAGGAGCATCTAGAGTTCCTGTGCACAACTCAGGATGTACACCCACAAGCCCAACCAAGAGAAAACACCATGAAAACTCTCTGAATCATCAAAAAGATGAAGAACAGATGAACAAAATGAGATGCTTATTAGGATCACATCTGTATGTCTGGTACAGTTCTGATATTTGCAGTGCAGCAAAGTTTTTAATGTTTTGAACTCTTCAATCAGTCAACAGTTTTTTTTTCTTTTGCCCAGCATGTATTTTGCATGTTTTTTTCTTGTGTTATTTTTAGGAGAAATTCGAACGGAGACACTGGGAATCAGGAGTTATGGAACTATAGCCACACATCTCTGAGTGGTCTCCATAACCATCATGTATTTGCACCTTTTCCTATTTTTGCGGTGGATCAACCCCTTGAGATGACCAAGCACAGTTTAGAGCCTACTAGGAGCACAAAACACCAGCAGGTCAGATTTATGTGATCTCAGACAATTACACGCATTTTTTAAAGCTTTGATTCCACATCAGTGGCTTCATTGTTACAGGATGTGTTTTCAAATGTGTTCCCATACATTGGCATATTAAATTGTCATATTTCCAAACAGAAAAAATAAGTTGCATTCCTTTTATATCAGAATCGCCCGTCTGTAATCACCTGTGCCCCTGCCAGCAACCGTCCTTGCAGTCTTTCCAGTTGCCACATGTCCCCTAATAGCTGCACATCTGGATCCACCGACAAGACCAAAGGTATTTGATCTAGCATGTTTTTAAAGGATTAGTTCACTTCCAGAACAAAAATTTCAAGATAATTTACTCACCCCCTTGTCATCCAAGATGTTCATGTCTTTCTTTCTTCAGTCGTAAAGAAATTAACATTTTAGGAATTTTCTCCATACAGTGAACTTCTATGGTGCGAGTTTGAACTTCCAAAATGCAGTATAAATGCAGCTTCAAAGGGCTCTAAACATTTCCGGCTGAGGCAGAAGGGTCTTATCTAACGAAACGATGGGTTATTTAAAAAAAAAAAAAAACTATTTATATACTTTTTAATCACAAATGCTCATCTTGTCTAGCTCTGCGATGCATACTCTCTGTACACTCCAAGTCAAGACAGTTCAAACTTCAATTCAACTTCAAAATTGCCCTACATCGTTGTTTTACCTTTTTTTGTAAAGGGTGTTTGACCCTCTTTGCACATTGACTTTGTAAACACTTGGTCAGTACTTCTGCAGCAATGTAGGACGATTTTGTAGTTGGAGGAGAAAATTAGATTGAATTGAACCGGAATACACAGAGTACGCATGCGCATCGCAGAGCTAGACATAAATTGTACAAATTTTTTAGATAAAAAACAATCGTTTAGAGCCATTTGAAGCTGCATTTAAACTACATTTTAAAAGTTCACACTCACAGGCACCATACAATGGCATCTTTACACAGCCGATTTAAGGCGGCTCTAAAGCGGGTCTGTGTCTGCTCAGAATTCAGTGTAAAGACACAATGCCGCATAAAAGCCAACCTAAAATACACTGGGTCTGACCCGCCTCAGCCCCTAGTATCAAAGGCGACACAATGCTGTTTTGATTCAGTGTAAATGAAACGTGAAACAGTGCTGCTCTAAGCAGCGCCGTTGTCATGACAACTTAAAGGAGGCCTGTCAGTTCGAGCCAAAAATACATAGAACTTTAATAAAATATAAAAGTAGGCTAAATAAATTGTAATTATCTAAATTATTTATAAATTACTGATTGATTTTATTGTCTCAAGCATTCAGAAATCACACCAAAAAATTAAGCAGTTTTACTACGAGAAAACCATAGGTTGTGATGTCCAGTTTTTTTTGTTGAAGAAATTATAGAGCATTTCTATCACAAGATTAAGTGGATATTTGAATTAAATGGTTGGTCAATATTAAAGGAATTGATCATCCTGTAAGTGTTACAACCACAATTATTAGACATTTGGTGCCCTTTGCAGACATTTGTAGTAGTATGTAATGTAGATAAATTGTTTATTCGTATTAGCCTACATTATGTATTTAAACAAGTGTCACAACTGTGCGGGAGGTGGACTGGTGGAAATACAAAGAGATGCCGGGAACCAAAAGTACAAAACACTTATTTATTAAGGAATCTAAAACAGAAATCAAACAAACAAACAGAAAACACACGAAGCAACTTCATCGACGGACAAAGGGGGTGAGCAGACACAGACTTTTATACACTGAAGACAGGGCGTGGTTACAAACGAGATAATAGGATGACGAGGGGGAAATACAAATATGGGCAAGACCAGACCAAATGAGACAGAACTAAAAGGGGGAGACAAGGACTAAACCATTAGCATAGGTAACATAGGGGGAAAAACACTAGGAAAACAGAACAGGACAAAATACTGGCATTACACCCCCCTCCCCAAAAGGCGCGTCTCACGCCGTCTAACATCCATAGGGGAGGGAGGGTGGGCGCCCTGGAGACCGCTAGACAGGGATACAGGGAACACAGGATACAGGGGCGGTCTCCAGGGCAGACAGTCCAAGAGGCCATGGCGGGTCTGGGGGATCTGGAAGCCATGGCCGAGTAAACGGTCCAGGTGGCCATGGCAGATCTGGGGGCTCAGGAAGCCATGGCCGAGTAAACTGTCCAGGTGGCCATGGCAGATCTGGGGTCTCAGGAGGCCATGGCCGAGTAAACAGTCCAGGTGGCCATGGCAGATCTGGGGGCTCAGGAAGCCATGGCCGAGTAAACGGTCCAGGTGGCCATGGCAGATCTGGGGGCTCAGGAGGCCATGGCCGAGTAAACGGTCCAGGTGGCCATGGCCGATCAGGGGAGTAGCCCCCCCCCCCCCTTGGGGGAACCTAAGGCATAGTCCACCCAGGAGAGCACGGAAGGGCACGCTGGAGGAGGTGTTGGCTCTGGACGGTGCTCGGGGCGAGCAGGCTCTGGAGGACTGGACGACCCCAGCGGAGATTCTGGAGGGCTGGGCGTCTCCAGCGGAGACTCTGGGAGAGCAGGCTCTGGGTGAGCGGTCACTGGAGGGCGCTCTGGCGGCGCGGCCACTGGAGGGCTGGGCGGAACCAGCGGAGACTCTGGGAGAGCAGGCTCTGGGTGAGCGGTCACTGGAGGGCGCTCTGGCGGCGCGGTCACTGGAGGGCGCTCTGGCGGCGTGGTCACTGGAGGGCTGGGCGGAACCAGCGGAGACTCTGGGAGGCTGGGCGGAACCAGTGGAGACTCTGACTTGGCGGTAGCCATCTTCAGTGCAGACTCAGGCTTGGCGGCCATCTTGGCCGGGAACTCAGGAACGGCGGCCATCTTGCGTGCAGACTCTGGCGTGGCAGCCATCTTGCAAACAGACTCTGTCATGGCAGCCATCTTGCTTGCAGACTCTGGCATGGCAGCCATCTTGCTTGCAGACTCTGGCATGGTAGCATCTTGCTTGCAGACTCTGGCATGGCAGCCATCTTGCAAACAGACTCTGTCATGGCAGCCATCTTGCAAACAGACTCTGTCATGGCAGCCATCTTGCAGACAGACTCTGTCATGGCAGCCATCTTGCTTGCAGACTCTGGCATGGCAGCCATCTTGCTTGCAGACTCTGGCGTGGCAGTCATCTTGCTTACAGACTCTGGCGTGGCAGCCATCTTGCGTGAAGACGCAGCAGCCATCTTGTGAGCTGACGTGGCGGCCTGAGGTACTGGGCTGAGGACCATCATGGGGCTTAGGAGGACTTGGGGACACGAGGGAGACAAAGAGGGAGTGTGGTCGCTGGAGTGATATGCGGAGGGTTCTGGCTTTTGGTGAGATGGGGTGACTGCTGCATGTTTCCAGATGGGAGGAGGATTACCATCCTCCACCATGACTTGGAAAGAGGAACCACATAAGTCAAGAACAAAATTTACAAAATCTGCACCGGCTTAGATCATGGATCACCACCTGGAGATGACTTCAATAGCCATGGATGTCAACTAGATGAGCTCCAGAGACCGATCATCAATGAAGACCTCGCCAACCTAGATAGCCATCGGTACTACACCACAGCAACCTGATGAGTTCTCTACAATTGGACATTGGTACAAACTGCTGGTTTCGTCTGGCCAGAGGAGAACTGGTCCCCCGACTGAGCCTGGTTTCTCCCAAGGTTTTTTTCTCCATTTCTGTCACCTGTGGAGTTTTGGTGCTTGCCGCTGTCGCCTCTGGCTTGCTTAGTTGGGGACATTTTCCAGCGATATCGTATACTATTTGAACTGAACTGACGATGATATCACTGAATTCATTGATGAACTGCCTTTAACTGAAAATTGATTATCTTCAATAATGCGTTACTTACACACTATTGTTCTGTTTAAATACTGTGCAGTTGCTTTGACACAATCTGTATTGTTACAAGCGCTATATAAATAAAGGTGACTTGACTTGACTTGACTTGCTACGGGACGGTAGCAATCACTTGGAGTAATCAATTGGAACAAATAATCATCTTTTAGTCCCATCTGGAAACATGCATTGATTGTCTTGTCGCTCCATCTCACCAGATGGTAAATGCTCAAACTCCTCCACATACTCCTCCAGCGAATGCTCACCTTGCTGCAGGTTCAGGAGGAGGTCCTCAGCCCAGGTCATGTTGATTTGGTCCGTCGATCTGTCACAACTGTGCGGGAGGTGGACTGGTGGAAATACAAAGAGATGCCGGGAACCAAAAGTACAAAACAAAACTTATTTATTAAGAAAACTTAAACAGAAATCAAACAAACAGAAAACACACGAAGCAACTTCATCGACGGACAAAGGGGGTGAGCAGACACAGACTTTTATACACTGAAGACAGGGTGTGGTTACAAATGAGAAAATAGGATGACGAGGGGGAAATACAAATATGGGCAAGACCAGACCAAATGAGACAGAACTAAAAGGGGGAGACAAGGACTAAACCATTAGCATAGGAAACATAGTGGGAAAAACACTAGGAAAACAGAACAGGACAGGACAAAATACTGACAACAATGTTATTTAGCAAACAAAACTGATTTTTATTAATTAACCAATCATTATTGTCTCATTTGTTTTTATGTAGCCTAATGGATTCTAAGCCATGGGCACTAGAATATTAAGGCAGATGCGTTGGTGGTGGCAAAATTATTACGGCAATACAACACGTTATTAACATCAACAGTCATAAAAGTTTTATATGATTATGAACGTACCTAAAAGTGATACACAGGCTTTATCTTGGGCTTTTTTTTTCTTCTTTTCTCAGCGGCGGACTGTTGCCTATTATGGCCATTTGCAATCAGCCGCAAACATTAGGTGAGGGCGGCGCAGGCGCGAATGCGGTAATGCTTAATGCCTGATTTATAGGCGTCAACAAATTGGCTACACGATTTCCCTTGCCGGTTATGAATGAAATTTGGTCTTGACCAAATAAAAAGTTTAGTTTTCATACAGTCGAACAAAATTATGTCAGTGACTCTTTCATTTTAAAGATGATCAAGAATTATTTTATTTCAATCTGCAGTGTAATAACATTTAAGAAAAAGATTAGCCCTTAGCCACAGGGCTTTTTTTATTTTTTAACTTTTAACTTCTTAAAATTTGTTATGAATAATAATAAATCAACTTTAGGCTAGTTTAACAAATTTTTATACAAACATGATGAAATAAAATCATTAAATAGCTATACTAGTTTTATCAAATGGATAAGGAAATTATAGTGCCTTGAATTTCTTAATTTCATTCGTTTCGTTCTCGGGAAATGTAAAGAAAAAATATACCGTTTTTACTTTGAACCAATTAATTTTTAGTCCATGATTTTAGACAAGCATACATGAGATAATTTATATATTATTGCTAAAATAAACGTTTAAAAATAGCGCTAGAAATTTTATTTATGCTAGAAATGACTGAAAATAAACAGACCTAGACATTTGAAACGACACGAGTCTATTAATAATTTCAAAATGACAGAGAAGCATCGGGTTTAACCAAAGTATATTCAAGACTGTGACATTTATTAGGAACACCAAACATAGCAGAAAATCTAATGTTTTCTGTTATATTAAGTGCAAATTAAGAAAATTAAAACAAACATTTTAATGGGTAAAACAGGTTTCAAATAAAAGCACCGGTGTTGTCCGCAGGGTTGTATTTTGGTGCGGCTGCTGAGGGAGTGCGTGTAGATGTTACGGTTTTTGTGAGCTGTTTTTTTGATTCTGCAGCATTTGTTAAGTCGTGACTCGCCAATCGTTAAATGTGTTGTGTAGTGGAGTGACTCAGTCATTAGGTTTCTGCTCCTTTCCGAATGTCAAAGTCTAAAATCTGTTCCAGTCGATTAGAATGTTTCAGTCGGTAGTGTGTCGTGTCCCCAGCTTAATTTTACCGTTTACCGTGTTGTGTCTGCGCCTGGGTGACTTCCTTGGAAACAAATTTCTGCATTTTTTAAACGTGCAGCGATGTTCCTGATGCAGTAATTCATCATTTCCTTTAAGTGTTTTTAAACTGGAACAATTCAGTTATAAAAATTAAAATAACAGTCAATAACACAGACGCTAACACTGAAAAACCTTCCAGTGCACGATACACTATAGCACACGCAGGAAATTTAAAGTTATTTTGTTGTGTCGTGATTTTATGTTTTCCTCAAAAAACAATTTCTTTATGACTAAAAGAAAGAAAGACATCTTGGGTAACGAGGAGGTGAGTAAATTATCTGTACATTTTTGTTATGGAAGTGAACTAATTGTTTAAGATTTTCGTCTTTAAGTATCAGAAGTGTGTACTTAGTTGTGTTAGGAAGGAGTTTTCGTTTTAACGTTCTCTGTCCACACTAGCGTTTTTAAGCGTCTTCCAAAAGTTTTGCATCTACACTGGAACGTAGGAAAACGTTAAATTTGCCTAATGGCGCATGCGTAAAGCCCCCAAAAACTCACTGAGATTATACAGATGGAACAGACATAATACGTTTTCACGCAATTCTTCTGGCAGGATCATTTTATTTATGGAAATATCTCATCATTCACTGAAGCGTCCATGTCGCGCTCATTCATATTTGATTTAAAAAGCAGCTGCCGTCATGTTTTGCCACAGGATTCAGGACAGCAACTGTGAGTAAATGTTCTGTCATTATTTTAGGACTGTAATATGAAGAGTGTACAAGGTAAATCTCTTTAGCAGCAGTGTGACAGTGAATAGCACATAACAGGCACAATTACCGGTATAAACATAGATATCTATTGGTACAATATGCGTCACATGACTAAATATTTGCATAGTTTTCAAAAGCCTCCACTTTCACAGTCCACACTACAACACGAAAAGAGCATTTTTCAAATGTATCCACTTTGGACAGCATTTTCAAAAAGCTTCGCCTTCCTTGACAAAAAATGCTGTCTCAGTGTGGACGGAAGGTCAAAACAGAGAAAAAAAGATGTGTTTTTAAACGAAAACGTATTAGTGTGGACATGGCCTAATTGATTAGCATATCATTATCTGCTACTTGTAACTGGTTATCAGAAGGGTTGGCGATTCATAGAATTTTTTGAATTGCTACGGCAGACTACGTGCTACTAAATAAGTAGGTGCTATTTATTAAAAAAAAAACTGACTTTTAAATTACTTAATAATGTAATAAATAAACAAAAATAGTTTTTATTGTGAGAAATGTAATTTTCATTTTTAAATATAGTTACAATTAGGGCTGTCAAAATGATTCAAATTTGTAACTTAATTCTTTGATGTGCTGATTAATTAATCAGATTAATTGCACATCAATTTGAGCAGAGACAAACAAAAGGCTTTAGAAAGAAATATTTTGATTCAACAACAATTAGAATTGCCAAAATAATGCTATGAGGTTTTAAATGGGCATTAATGTTATTTTTTTTATTATAGTGCATATGATAATATTATTTAAAAAAAAATGAAATGGTTCTCTAAATATGAAACTGAAACTGCCAGTAGGTGGAGACAAGTCATATTGAGTGAGTCATTCAGTCATTCATTCAACCGAATCATTCAAACAGCTGATTTATTTTGAAATGAAGCAAGTGACTGTCTTTATAAATGAGTTCTGAACTGAATCATTGACTCACTCGATTTGTTCAAAAATGTAAATTCATGTAGTAACATAACACCACTGTGTGTTGCTCAGAAAGGCATAACTATTTTCATTGATGAAATAGTGCAAAAATGACAATACTGGCAATACTGTGTCTAAAATGTAACAAAGTAGGATGTCTATTATAGGGGTCGACCGATTATCGGCCTGACCGATTATTGGCGCCGATATTAAGCATTTTTACTAGGGATGCACCGATCCGTATCGGCCGATCACTTGCGCGTTTTGTCAGTAAAGCCGGTTCTGTAATCAGCGGTAAATGCCATCAGGTGCGTGATTTCACGTTGAGCCGTATATACTACACACAGCCGTTGTTCACTGACGAGCTGCGCACTTTCACACTGCTAATGAACATTGATTTGCGCAGCTCGTCAGTAAACAACGGCTGTGTGTAGTATATACGGCTCAACGTGAAATCACGCACCTGATGGCATTTACCGCTGATTACAGAACCGGCTTTACTGACAAAACGCGCAAGCATGATCGGCCGATTCGTATCGGTGCATCCCTAATTTTTACGATTATCGTAATCGGTTATTTTCAAAACCGATTTGCCGATAAAATTAATTTAATTTTGAAATGCGCTCTTTGGCTCCGACGCAGCCTGTCAGAGCTCACCACTCTGTGCCCTAGAGCAGTCTCCGCCCACCGCGCATCTGATTTGTTGAGAGTCGCGAGTCTGACCAATCAACTCGAAGGCTGAAGGCACTGAAGACACAGACAGAACGCATACTGGAGCTGCGAGCGGCAGTAATAATCAGTTGTCTCTCAAAAGCAAGTCAGCAGCAGACGTTGATTGTGTTTCAGTAATTCACAATCCATTACGGTGAAGTTGCAAAAACACCTCAATGTTATCTTGATTTCCCGGATGCGGAAAACACGGACGGAATCGCGGAATCCAGTCATATACCGTATTTTCCGCACTATAAGGCGCACCGGATTATAAGGTGCATCTTCAATGAATGGCCTATTTTAACCCTTAAGCACGTACGATCACACCCGTGTGATTTGTCTTGGCTGGTCCCTGAAGCGTACGATCACACCGGTGTGATTCGAACGTTTGCCGTATCACGTCATCAGCTGCTGTGTTCAAATCTGTTTTGGCGCGTTGGCTGGCGCTGAGCCAGATCGGACGCGCTGAGTGCTTGTCATATTATCACAACTATTCAGTGTTTTCAACCATATAATGCTTATTTTAGGTTTCAGACATATAAATACACATAAGTACTAGCAAAACCATACATTTATAGTTTGTAAAATACACACTGATGTCTATGGAAGCGGCAATAATGATCCTACAAATATATTCTGACAACATATTTTATTGATATCATGTACAGATTGTGTAGGTAACTATAAAGTGCACACTCCTCTTCTCCCAGCTTACCAGAGACTTACTTTAATGTCTTTTGGGAGGAGAGGATGAATTTGTGTGTTGTGAATCCCACAGCTCGGATTCAGCGCGAACAAACATGGCGGCGCCCATCACCCGGTACAGATCAACTAAGGCGGTCATTATAAAAGTGTTTGAACTTTTAAATACATTTACTTGCACATATTTCGGGGACGCATTCTGATCGGATGTTTTCCATGTTTTTTTTATTAGTAAACTCATTTGTAAAAAAAAATAACTTATTTGATTAAAAGATAAATTAATGTTTTTATGCCTTCATTTGCACTGTACTGTAAATTAAAACTAATGGAAATGTGTAGAGACATATCGGTTCAAAATACCGTTTATCGGTGCATTTGATCTGTAATAATCGGTATCGGCATCGGCCCTGAAAAACACATATCGGTCGACCCCTAGTCTATTATGTATAGTATTTAGTATTGGATTCTGTGTGGGCCTGGTATGATGGTAGAATTGTTGATCTTTACTCATCTCTCACATCTCTGTTTGTTTTCTCTTCATCAGCAAACACTGTGTGTGACCCCGTGATTGAGGAGCATTTCCGCCGCAGTCTGGGGAAGATCTATACGGAGCCGGCGCCTGTCTCTAACTCGGTGTGCATCACAGGCTCAGTTGATGACCACTTCACTAAAGCACTGGGGGATGCCTGGTTACAGATCAAAGCCAAAGACAATGGCGGTACAACACCAAATCATGAGAGTCAATGATAAATTATCTTAACCACAAACATTAACTCTGTGAGGTTAGCTCACTACAGAAGTGTACTTAAGAGAAGAATCTCCACGATCCAGACCACAACTAGACCAAGATTGCAGCAATCATTATGAATACAGAACAGCATACTATTCTTACGATTTCTGTCATGAACAAATTGTTGTTTCAATTTTATTTCAGGATAATGATATATATTACAATCAGTGTTGGGGGTAACGCATTACAAGTAACGCAAGTTACGTAATAATATTACTTTTTCCAAGTAACTAGTAAAGTAACGCATTACTTTTTAATTGACAAGAAAATATTTAAGTTACTTTTTCAAATAAGTAACGCCAGTTAGTTTTTCCCCCCATTTATTGATTAAAAGCTCTTCTGTCCCCATGTTGAGAGAAATCGTAAGATGTTACTTTAGTTCTAGAATAAATGTGAACATGCAAAAAAAATAATCTCACTCACTAAAAAAAACAGATACAGTATTCCTCAAAATGAACAAAAACAGTGAAATTTAATGCAAACCTGCAATAATTAAATATGTTAAATAATACAAATATCCTTTATGTATTTAATCCCATTTTATTAACCGATGTCTTTGCTGCTGACCTTCAATGATCCAATTCATCCATACTAATAAGCAAAAATTACTCAAGATAATCTAACTTTTGTTTTCCTTTTTTTATTGCTAAAGAGTTGACATTTTTTCTTCTGCGGTCTACTGTACAGACGTGAATTTACTTTTTTCTAAACCTGAGGCTTTTGGTGTAAAAAGGTTTTATATTTGCCAAAAAACTTTATTAAATATGTAAATAAATAATATAACTTTATAAAACTTTTTTATATTAAAAAAAACAAGCAAGCCCTGCCCAGATTTAAAAAGTAACTTAACGCATTACTTTCCATAAAAAGTAACGTAATTAGTTACTTTTTAAGGGAGTAACTCAAAATGGTAATGCATTACTTTTAAAAGTAACTTTCCCCAACACTGATCACAATATACTTTTTAAAACACAACAGCTGAAGATAAGTAAACAGTCAGTAATAAAATAAGAACAAAAAAACAAAAACAAATGTCAAACAAATTAAATAAACACTGCTTTAAGTTTCTCTGGTAGGTCTAGCTAACAGTAGTGTTAAAGTAAGAAATGCAACAATTGAATAAGATAAATTGAATAAAATAAAATAAAACCGGCATTATCTTTACTGTATGAGTTAAATATAGATGAATTATTAAAGTTACTCTAAAGTTCACTAACACTAAATGACATTTTGACATTTTTGTATGTATTTGACCAGTTAGATATGCACCTGAATTAAGTATACATAATTGCTTGTCCGCATTTTGCTCCATCTTGGGGTGCGTGCTAATGTAAGGCGAGGACTCAAGGAAGCGTGTAAGATCCAAATGCAGCTTTAATAAACAGATCGTAGTCAAACAGGCAGGGTCAATACTCCAGCAAACAATAATATCCAGGGCAAGACAAAAGCGTAATCCAGTAATACAGGCGTGGGTCAGAATCCAGGTGAGCAGTCCAAAGTAGCAAAACAAACAAAACAATGAAACAAGGCAAAAACTATGGCTGAGAAACAGAACAAAACAATAGCAAAATAACTATGACTATTAAACAAAACCGTGGCAAAAACAGGGCAATGAAACAGGATAAACGCTTGGTAGAGTCCGCAATAGCAAAACAATACTTCGCGATGTGAGTGAGTGTGAAGCTGGCTTTTATGGGGGACAGACAGGAAGTAACCAACGAGGCAGCAGAGGGAGCAGCAACAGTCAGTTCATGGGTAAGGGCTCCCTCTGCTGGCCTGGCGTTACAGAATCCCCCCCTCTAGGAGCGACTCCTGGCGCTCCAAAACAACAGTCCATAAGTCCAGGAGGGTGGTAGAGCAGGGGGTGGGACGGTGGGCCAGGTCCATGAAGGGGAACAAGTACGGAGTCAGGGCCTGGTCCTTGGAGCAGAGGCAAACAGTGGAGTACTGGGCCAAGAAGCAGTGACAGATAGTGGGGCATTGGAGGACCTGGGCCGTGGGGCATTGGCAGACAGTGGAGTAATGGGGGTCCTGGGCCATGAAGCAGTGGCAGACCGTGGAGCAGCAGACTTGATGTGGGCTGGTTCTGACATCAGGATTGTGGCTTGGCGTGGGACTGGCATGGTGACCATCTTGGGTGCAGGCTGTGGCGTGGCAGGCATTTTGGGTGCTGGCTGTGGCGTGGCGGCCATCTTGGGTGCAGGCTGTGGCGTAGCGGCCATCTTGGGTGCAGGCTGTGGCGTGGCGGCCATCTTGGGTGCAGGCTGTGGCGTGGCGGCCATCTTGGGTGCAGGCAGTGGCGTGGCGGCCACCTTGGCGACAGGCTTTGGCGTGGCGGCCATCTTGTGCAGTGGCTCTGGAAGGGCGGCCATCTTGTGAACAGACTCTGGAATGACGGCCATCTTGTGAACAGGCTTAGGGACGGCAGCCATCTTGTGAGCAGGCCCTGGAGCGGCAGGCTTGGCGCGAGCAGGCCCTGGAGCGGCAGGCTTGGCGCGAGCAGGCCCTGGAGCGGCAGGCTTGGCGCGAGCAGGCCCTGGAGCGGCAGGCTTGGCGCGAGCAGGCCCTGGAGCGGCAGGCTTGGCGCGAGCAGGCCCTGGAGCGGCAGGCTTGGCGCGAGCAGGCCCTGGAGCGGCAGGCTTGGCGCGAGCAGGCCCTGGAGCGGCAGGCTTGGCGCGAGCAGGCCCTGGAGCGGCAGGCTTGGCGCGAGCAGGCCCTGGAGCGGCAGGCTTGGCGCGAGCAGGCCCTGGAGCGGCAGGCTTGGCGCGAGCAGGCCCTGGAGCGGCAGGCTTGGCGTGAGCAGGCCCTGGAGCGGCAGGCTTGGCGTGAGCAGGCCCTGGAGTGGCAGGCTTGGAGTGGTCCTTGAAGCAGTAGTCATGACGTGAGGAGGCTGTGGTGTGGTAGGTGTAATGTAAGCAGGCCCTGGAGCGGCAGACATGACGTGAGCAGGCCCTGAAGCGGCAGACAT
>NC_133378.1:16780367-16846971 GCF_049309525.1 Garra rufa
TGACGTGAGCAGGCCTTGAAGCAGCAGACATGACGTGAGCAGGCCTTGAAGCAGCAGACATGACGTGAGCAGGCCTTGAAGCAGCAGACATGACGTGAGCAGGCCTTGAAGCAGCAGACATGACGTGAGCAGGCCTTGAAGCAGCAGACATGACGTGAGCAGGCTTTGAAGCAGGCTTTGAAGCAGCAGACATGACGTGAGCAGGTCTTGAAGCAGCAGACATGACGTGAGCAGGCTTTGAAGCAGCAGACATGACGTGAGCAGGCTGTGACACATGAATAATTCCAGATGTGACGTACGGGACGTGAAAATGTTCTGGTGGTGTGGGTACTGTGGGATTGTGGGGTTCCTCATCCGCAATCCCAACAGTAAAAGCAGAGCCACATATCTGGAGTGCAAAGTCTATGTACTGTTCGATAGTCCAGTGTGGAGTGTGTAGTGGCATACAGGATTTTATGTTAGTGTCTAAACCATAGAAAAAGATGTCCTTAAGAAAAGAGTCCTTAAAGTCTACCTGATAGCTCAGCTCACAGAAGTCAGCCACATACTCCTCAATGGGCCGGTTATTCTGGCGAAGACGAACCAGACGATCTCCAGGGTTCATGATGATCTGTGTGTGTAAAAGCCGCTGGATCTTTGGTAGGCGAAGTATTTCTGTAAGGCGAGGACTCAAGGAAGCGTGTAAGATCCAAATGCAGCTTTAATAAACAGATCGTAGTCAAACAGGCAGGGTCAATACTCCAGCAAACAATAATATCCAGGGCAAGACAAAAGCGTAATCCAGTAATACAGGCGTGGGTCAGAATCCAGGTGAGCAGTCCAAAGTAGCAAAACAAACAAAACAATGAAACAAGGCAAAAACTATGGCTGAGAAACAGAACAAAATAACTATGACTATTAAACAAAACCGTGGCAAAAACAGGGCAATGAAACAGGATAAACGCTTGGTAGAGTCCGCAATAGCAAAACAATACTTCGCGATGTGAGTGAGTGTGAAGCTGGCTTTTATGGGGGACAGACAGGAAGTAACCAACGAGGCAGCAGAGGGAGCAGCAACAGTCAGTTCATGGGTAAGGGCTCCCTCTGCTGGCCTGGCGTTACAGCTAAATTGAGTACTAAATTGAGTTTTTCACAGCTTATTGAGCTATAAATAACTTTTTTTAATATCAAGTACATAATGCTATTTATATTATTCATATATATATATATATATATATATATATATATATATATATATATATATGCATAGAACCTGAGCTGTTCCCAAGTTCTGTGCACGACTTTAAAACTGTAATAGTTGGTTATCTGTTTTAGATATTCTTTATTCTCTTCATTCAGATTATCTTTATTTTTGGCATTGACATAATCAAGATAAGCAACTGCTGGGACAGTGTTCTCTATATTTTTCTAACATGTTTGATGAGATGTGTAAGCAGCTGGCTTGCCCTCTGGAAAGGAACCGACACATGCAGTATCTAGTTTGAGTTTCAGCTCTGTGGACCCTTTCCACAGAGTTTACTTTCTCCCACGTAGGTTTACCCTGCTATTGTTAACTTCCATGCTATAAAAATGTAAGAAAGTTCCACACGTGACAAAATGACGTAAACACTTAACTTACTGATTTGCATATACCAATACCAATGAATATATTTAATTAAATTACACATTGACCTGAACATGAGTATCCACTGTTTCTATGTTCCAGCTTATTTGTTGGCTTTTTTAGTTTTTATTAGTCGACTTTTAGTAACCAGAACTAAATTTAAATTAGGTTTGTGTGTGGTGTCATAATGCAGGATATACACACTAAATTATTTCATTTCCTTATCTCTTGTCTTACTTATTTCTAGAGGTTGACCTATAGTGGATTTTACCGATAACTATGTTGTACCACTCTGGCCGATACTGATAAATCAACCGATAGTTTTTAGAATGTGGTCTACTATTTAAAAAAGGGGACTGAACCATTTGTAAAAGAATACATGTATTAATATTAATTATACATTGATCATTAAAGTTAGTTCATAGTTCATTAATGTTAGCAAAAGCAGTCAGTAAGTGTTGAAATTAACACACTAACAAGGAACTTCTATTCTACAGCTTTTATCAATCTTAGTTAATGCTACAACTGGACTCTTATTGTATGTATACTCACATTTTAGCTGCTTCTATTCTAGAACATTTAATGAATATCTATTCAAAATAAACAATTTTAGTCACACACCAGGCAAAAGCCAACTATCGGTGCCAATTAATCGGCAAAACCGATACATCGGTCGACCTCTACTTCTTTGCCTTTGTTCAACTTTTGACAATCATTACGCTGTGCGTGATGAATAAATAAATAGTTACTCATAGGAAACTATTTGTCATTAACTCTTGTGCATGCCTGTTTTTTTTTTCTTGTAATGTACCTGACGAATATTAATTTGTAATACATGTAATACAACATAGATGTAATACATGCAAATGTGTTGAGCCGTCTTGCTTTACTAAACTGAAAGCTGTTTAGTGGTGAATTGAACAAAGCCTCGCAAGTGTCCCGTTTGACATGGGTAAAGCTATATTCATATGGACATTTTTTAAACATAACATGAAATGGTAATATAAGTGAAATGACAGTGGCTGTGCCGTTACATTCACTGTGTAGCAATATATGCTACACATATATTGAACAAAATAGAGATTGATTTGTAACTTTGTAACTTTCTTTTTTATATTTTTTACATCAAATAAAGACACCTCAAAACAAATAATCACGTTTTCTGGAACTTTTTTCTGCATTCACATTTATCACTAATTAGATCTAGCCTAAATAACAGAATCCTCTTATAGGATATATTTTTGCATTGTAATATTAACACAGAAATGTTACATTTAGTCAAGTTATTATTACAAAAAACTTCTGAATGGAACTTTTTATGGCAGTGTTTTAAAGCAGGTTAATATTTATTAATGTTACATAAACAGCCAAACATAACTAGGAAAAAAAAAACAACAGCTTGGTCAAACTTTGTTTTTGGATAGCAGTGAAATATATAAATCCAATGCCATAAAATTGAAAAAAAAAATCAACATGAAAAGTAGTCTTAAGATGTGCTTTGACCTGATACTTATGTCCAAACCAATGCACAATTAAGAGTGCGTTCACTGGCAGTTCAGATCGAAACAACTGATCTACGACAAAACTGAGAGAGTTTTGGTGACAACTACAGTAAGCATAAAAGTATCTATTTAGTACAATACTAATGTCCCGTTAGAAATTACATGAAAAGTGGAGAAAAAAAGAACTATTATGGCATTGAAAACACAGTATTGTGGGATATCAGTGCTACATTTGTGCTGCCTTAAAAAAATCAATCAGATAAAGGCATCTCGAGGGACAGGAAGTGAAGCTAACATTGAATTTGGACGGTTCTTGGTGCCTTCCTATTGTGGAATGCATCCTCCAAAGGCAGCATTTCTCAGCTTTTGGATGCAGTCCTTATATTCACCTGTGTTCAGTTTTCTGTCATGCACTGTGCATGACGTAAGATGAATGCAAATGCACCTGTGTTAGATGGAATCAAGGCCAAAGCTGCAGGGGCTCGGACCACAGCCAACATGGCCAGTTTGAAAGCCCACTAAATTAAACATAGTTTTTAATGGAAGAACAGTGGTCAAAAGTTTGGAATCTTAAAACCTTAGGAAAATAAGCTAATGTAGATCACAACAAATCGTTAACCAGCCCGGGAGCAAAATCCATACAGGATGTCTAGCTAGTAGAGATGCACCGATTGCAATTTTCTTGGCCGATTCCGATTCCGATTTTTCAGTAAGTGTGACCTGCCGATTCCGATGTTTGCCGATTCCGATTTTATTTTTTTAAGAACTGTAATGAAAGCACAGGCCTATACAGAAATATTTTCTTTAATTAAATTTATTTTATAATAAAATACATTTTTAAATATTACAGGATCTTCTTACAACAACTTTAACAACAAAATAAAGTGCTTTGTGCCTTCGAAAAAGGTATAAAATTAGTTCCTGTAACTAACATAGTATAGTTATACTAACAAAAATCTTTTCCTCAATGCATTTTTTTATTTTATAATAAAAGAAGTGTATAAACATTACAGCATCTTCTCATATTAAAATAACTTTAACAAAATAAAGTGCTCTGAGCCTTGAAAACATTAGAAATAAAATATAAGTAACAAAGCAGGCATACAAAAATCTACTTTCCTTCAATGAATTTTTTTTTTAAACATTAATTACAGGATCATATCACAACAATAACTTTAATAACAAAACGTGCACTGTGTCTTCAAACAGGTAGAAATACCTAGTACTAAATCCTATTACTTGAGCATTAATGGCAAATTTTTCTTGATAAAGAGAAGCATTTCTGCCTTGTCACAAGTTAATCCAGCGGTAACGTTACTACACTTCGTAACATTCATTCACATATTTGCGCTACACCACCGCATACAGCATCTTCACACACAGAAGAAACTTACTAGAGAGGTGTAACATAAATGCATCTGTAAACAAATACAAATTAAATTCACGTTACGCACGCTTTAATTACCTTCAAATGGAACATATACGCTCGCTTCGTACTATTCGTGTGTGAAGATGCTGTATGCGGTGGCGTAGCGCAAATATGTGAATGAATGAAAGTGTGGTAAACTTCAACGGATATCCCCTGCTCAGGGAGTAGGGAGCAATGAACACTGGGCAGGGACCATGTCAATCGGAACACAGTTCATTCACGAAGCTTACTTCTAACGAGCGGGTTATCTGAATCAGGTGTTTTAACTAAGAGAGACATGCAAAATATGCAGAGCGGGGGTGCGATCTACCACATGTCCAGCCAAGCTAAACAAGCGCGTGGTTCGTGGTTGTTCCCTCACGTTGTATTTTGGCCTTATAAATGTTACAAACTGCGATCTTTGTGTCATCTTCACTCACACCAAAGACATGTTTACACGGGACTTTGAGTGCGCGCGTGGCTGTGACGTAATTGCATGCGCCGCTGGCAATAAAAGGATCGGCTAGGAATCGGCAAGAGGAGAAATTGACCGGCCGGTCACCGATCCGGGCCGATCATGCGAAAATCGGCCGATTCCGATCACTAGCCGATCAATCGGTGCATCTCTACTAGCTAGTCCCTCAAAGAACACTTGATATGCCTGCAATATTGCAATGCTATGCAGAGCTGCATCTGCCTGAACAGCAGCTACTTAATACTTAATAATCAACGATGACCTAAATTTGATGGTGTATCTATTTTCTATGGACTAAAGGAACCCAAGACGACACATTCTGCACATTCAGTGACCCGACACAATTCTCTGTGGGCGGCCTGCACTACGTTTCCATCATGGATGGCCTTGAGCTGTAAGCCAAAATTATTTAGTAGCTAACAATGTAGGTCAATGTAGCTGTGAGGGAGCTGTTGGGAGAGGGCGCGAACCCCAGCTTTTCGAAGAGGCTGCTTGGACCCATTCACTACTCTTCTGCTCCTCTCGAGGACGCTGAAGAGAATTTGGGTCGGATGCGCCTTGCCAGATTGCTGCTAACTGCAGATTAGCAGTACTGAGTTTATCGATGACTACGTTCACTCTTTTGCTAAAAGAGACATACGTGCAGTAAAAAGTCTTATCTTGGATCTCAGTGAGATCTCCATCTTTCCTTATCATACAACCATAGAGTGTCTGCCCATGTTATCTACTTCCTTCTGCCATTTGGATTGGGTCTGTACATTTGGTAGGTATACTTGATGAATGCGGACCAGAATAAGTCAGTCGACATTTTATTCCATAACGTTACACAGTTTTCCATATCTATGGTTTTGATGCTGTTTTATGTCTGATGGTTGTGTTAGATTACATGTGGAAGCATTTTTTGTGTCTGTTTCTTCTTCACTTGTGTTTTGGAAATTCTGTACAGAAGATGTATAACAGCACCCCTAGCGTATAACAATAAAAACACAGATTCTCAGATCACAAGTATAGCTCAAATAAGACTTTTTCTAAGTATAAGTCAAGTATACTTAAATGTCATTTTAAGTATATTTCTAAGAAGTATATAAAGCACATTTCTGATAAGTACATAAAAAGTAGACTGAAAGTATACTTTCTTAGTTTTAGTTTAAAAGAAGTATACTAATAGCACACTTCAATAAACTTATTTTTCGTAAGGGTTACTAAGACCTGCAACCAGCCTCTGGACTCATCAGCCGTTTTCAGGCTCTGAAGACTTTGTTTGTTGTCAAAAACATGCTTGTGTTGTAGGAAGCACAGCATGAGCTGCATGTGATGCCATATAGGAGCACTTGCCATTCATAGACGTCTGCTTCTCTGTCTCATTCCTTATCTGTCTAAAAAATAATGGAACATTTCCTTCACATCCTCACTTATGGCTACAGAAGACTCTTTGAATCTGAAAGGACTCCAAGGAGTGACGGACCAAGTACTACTGTAGGTCAGGTAGTAGGGATTTTTTTGGGTTTATTCACTTGTACTGGAACAAGCAGTTGAAGAGCAGTTGATTCTTGTCATCGTGTGTGACCATATGATGTGGTATGAACCAGCTCTCTTGACTCTCTTGGTGCTTTTTCTGGATCCACTTTGTCTACATACCTTCTTCCACCATTTTTTTGATTCAGCAGAACAGGTCACTGCACTCACAAAGCTTCTTTAGAGATGCATCTTAGATCTCAGAGGGTGTGGCATTGCTGCTTCTTTGGTCGGGCATTAAGAGAAACCGTGCTGGATTTATACAATGGGGGCAGCATACTTTTAGATGTGGTTTCAGTCAACTCTGATAGTTCCTCTGCTGAGGAGTTCAAGGGCCACCTGCCTTCTCATTACGGTTGGGAACAATGCCGAGTTCCCATAACTTTTGTGACTTTTCTGATCGGCTCTGTTTGCTGGGATGACACTGAAGTGAAAAGGATCTGGTGAGGATGTAGACAGTTCAGCAGGAGCTTAGCTGGGCCCCATAGTGTCCAACTCAGTTGTGATGGCGGCTATCAATAATTGGGTATCCCATATAAACTGGCTTGGCTTGACTAACCCCTGTTTCACACATACTGCGTATACAGTGCGTATGCAGTCCGTGTGCATTATGTATGCGGTGCAGAAGCAGCACGGACTCGTTTTGCTTTCACACAGGACGCGTTTGCAGTCCGTTCCTGATCCGCGGGTGTTTACCACAAACACACCATTTATCTGTTATTTTAATTTCAAATACAAACGTGCTTTTTCAGCATTGGGATACTCTTTTATCACAGTACACTAATACAATAATACTAGACATGTTCACGTTTAAACTCAACGTATTATAAACAACGTAGGCTATTATTCAATGCATTTGACTTCTAGATTTGTATATTAAGTTGCTCAAGCAAGTTGCAACACATTTAAACACAGCATAGGTAGGCTATATCTTCCTTTTCATATTGAAATTGGGCTTTCACAAATATTTTATTTTAACAAATATTTATTTTAAATTAAAACTTACCACAGACAGAAACAGTCGGCTCTCTGTGCCTTTCTTTCGCATTAAATCTTTATTAAAAAACATATTTTAAAGTTTTAAACTTTTCTACCTGGACAAGTGCATGTATTATGTTGCCTTGTTTATTTAAAACTGCACTATTCTAAACCTAGCCAAAAAGCCACGTGTTGACTGTGAAACACAGAAGACTGCCATTATATGCATTTACGGTACATTTCCGTGTCAATTCATGTTCATTTTTACAGCGAACAATGCGCTGTCACTTTAATTCAGCGTATGCAACGCAATGCAGCACAGCAAAAATAGACTCTGTGCCTAAACGATCGCTGCACTGCTGCAAACGCACCGCATCTGGAACGCACTGACGGACAGCAACCGCGTGCAGTGTGAACGCTCTAATCCGTTAACATGGGTGCGGAAAAAAATACGCAACGCATACGCACTGCAGACGGAGTATGTGTGAAACAGGCGTAAGTCTTCTCAATGCACTGGATAGGAAGACCCTTCAGGTTTATACTTATTCACGAGTGCCACTATACACTCTTAAAAATAAAGGTGCTTCACGCTGCCATAGAAGAACCTTTTTTTTTGTCTAAATGGTTCCATAAAGAATCTTTAACATCTGAAGAACCTTTCTGTTTCACAAAATGTTCTTTACGGTGAAAGAAGGTTCTTCAGATTATAAAAAGTAAAGAAAGGGATGGTTCTTTAAAGAACTTTTGACTGAATGGTTCTTTGTGGAACCAAAAATGGTTCTTCTATGGCATCACTGTGAAGAACCTTTTAACGCACCTTTATTTTTAGGAGTGTATGGTAGAATTGGTAGATGGTACATTTAGATCCATTGTCAAGAATAGCATTTGTATTCAAAGTATGGTTCTTATGTCTCAGAAGAACTCTGACTTCTTTCAGCAAGACCCAGGTATTTGTCCTGGGTATACAGTTTCTGTGGTGGACCTTGAGATTGGTATCTTTGACTGACTGGTAGCCACTTTTCATGCAACCAGGCCCAGATTGGTGGAGTTCTGCAGTTCTGGTTGTCCTTCTGCAAATTTCTGGACCTTAACCTGGAGCTCAACCAGACTGACCATTGGGCTCTTACCAAGGCCCTTCTTCCCAGACTGCACAGTTTGACCAGCCAGCCTTCCATTTAAAATTTTATGGATGCCACTATACGTGACAACTACAAATCTTTGTTTGTTGCCCTCACCAGATCTGTGTCTTGACAAAATCTTAGGACAGGGGTTCTCAAACCTGTCCTAGAGGCTCCCCAGCACTGCACGTTTTGTATGTCTCCTTTATGAGAAAAAACCTAGTTTGGGTCTCCTCTACTAAGGCAGTCTCTACTAATGAGCTGATGAGTTGAATCAGGCATGTTAGATGAGGGAGACCTCCAGGACAGGTTTGAAAACCCCTGTCTTAGAGTACATAGACAGGTGTGTGCCTTTCCAGACCATGTCCAATAATTTGAATTTGCCACAAGTTGACTCCAGTCAAACATTTAAAACACCTCAAAGGCGATTCAGAGAAATTGAATGCACCTGAGCTAAATTTCAAGTGTTGCTGCAAAGGGACTGAATACTTTACTGTTTTTATAAGGGAATATTGATTCATGTTAAAAGCAACAAAGAATTGTGGTTTAAGGCTGAAACATATCAAAATGGAAAACCCTCAGATTCCAGATTTTCAAATAGTTGTATCTCAGCCAAATATTGTCCTATCCTAACAAACCGTACATCAATGGAAAGTTTATTTATCCAGCTTGATGATGTATAAATCTTAATTTATGACTGGTTTTGTGGTTCATGGTCACATTTATCAAACTCACAGAAAAGTGCCTCCTAGCTATTCTACAAGGGTGAATTTGGTGTCATTTTTTTAAATACTTGTCTCTGTTTTGGTGTAAATAGACCATTTATTCTTCATTCAATAGGCCTTAAGAGAAAGCACCTGGAACACAGGAAAGTAACGATGTACAAATAAGAAATGAAAAGCACCCTGTATTAGGTTACACAATTAGTCTAGTGCCTGAATGAGCCAGCAGAGGTCAGTATAGACACAGTATTGACTCATTCTGTCAATGTATTAAACAGAGGAGATGTCACCTCATTCAGAAATTGATCATTTTGTCAAAAAAAAAAAAGTTTACAAATCATACATTGTGATGTTTGAATGAATAGCTTACGTGTACATGTATTGTTCATATATATGGACCACAAAACCAGTTATAAGTGTCAATTGTTGGAAATTGAGATTTATATATAATCTGAAAGCTGAATAAATAAGCTTTACATTGATGTATGGTTTGTTAGGATAGGATATTTGGCCAAGATACATCTATTTGAAAATCTGGAATCTAAGGGTGCAAAAAAATCAAAATATTGAGAAAATATCTTCATGCAACATGATCTTTACTTAATATCCTAATGATTTTTGGCATAAAAGAAAAAAACTATAGTTTCCTATCATAAATATATCAAAATTATTTTTTTATTAGTAATATGCATTGCTTAAACTTCATTTAGACAACTTTAAAGGTGATTTTCTCACTATTTTGATATTTTTGAACCCTCAGATTCCAGATTTTCAAATAGTTGTAGCTCGGCCCAATATTTATTTAGCTTTCAGATTATGTATAAATCTCAATTTTGAAAATGATACACTTATGACTGGTTTTGTGCTCCAGGGTCACACATATATATATATATACAGGTGCTGGTCATATAATTAGAATATCTTCAAAAAGTTGATTTATTTCACTAATTCCATTCAAGAAGTGAAACTTGTATAATGTATACATTCATTCCACACAGACTGCTATATTTCAAGTGTTAATTTTGATGATTATACCTGACAACTAATGAAAACCCCAATTCAGTATCTCAGAAAATTTGAATATTGTGAAAAGGTTCAGTATTGAAGACACCTGGTGCCACACTCTAATCAGCTAATTAACTCAAAACACCTGCAAAAGCATTTAAGGGTCTCTCAGCCTAGTTCTGTAGGCTACACAATCATGGGGAAGACTGCTGATTTGACAGTTGTCCAAAAGACGACCATTGACACCTTGCACAAGGAGGGCAAGACATAAAAGCTCTGTGTCCAAGCACATTAATAGAGAGGCAAAGGTAAGGAAAAGATGTGATAGAAAAAAGTGTACAAGCAATAGGGATAACTGCACCCTGGAGAGAATTGTGAAACAAAACCCATTCAAAAATGTGGGGGAGATTCACAAAGAATGGACTGCAGCTGGAGTCAGTGCTTCAAGAACCACTACGCACAGACGTATGCAAGACATGGGTTTCAGCTGTCGCATTCCTTGTGTCAAGCCACTCTTGAACAACAGACAGCGTCAGAAGTGTCTCGACAAAAAAAGGACTGGACTGCTGCTGAGTGGTCCAAAGTTATGTTCTTTGATGAAAGTAAATTTTGCATTTCATTTGGAAATCAGGGTCCCAGAATCTAGAGGCACAGAATCCATGTTGCTTGAGGTTTAGTGTAAAGTTTCCACAGTCAGTGATGGTTTGGGGTGCCATGTCATCTGCTGGTGTTGGTCCACTGTGTTTTCTGAGGTCTAAGGTCAACGCAGCTGTATACCAGGACGCTTTTAGAGCACTTCATGCTTCCTTCTGCTGACCAACTTTATGGAGATGCAGATTTCAGTTTCCAACAGGACTTGGCACCTGCACACAGTGCCAAAGCTACCAGTACCTGGTTTAAGGACCATGGTATCCCTGTTCTTAATTGGCCAGCAAACTCGCCTGACCTTAACCCCATAGAAAATCTATGGGGTATTGTGAAGAGGAAGATGCGATATGCCAGACCCAACAATTCAGAAGAGCTGAAGGCCACTATCAGAGCAACCTGGGCTCTCATAACACCTGAGCAGTGCCACAGACTGATCGACTCCATGCCACGCCGCATTGCTGCAGTAATTCAGGCAAAAGGAGCCCCAACTAAGTATTGAGTGCTGTACATGCTCATACTTTTCATGTTCATACTTTTCAGTTGGCCAAGATTTCTAAAAACCCTTTCTTTGTATTGGTCTTAAGTAATATTCTAATTTTCTGAGATACTGAATTTGGGGTTTTCATTAGTTGTCAGTTATAATCACCTAAATAAAAGAAATAAACACTTGAAATATATCAGTCTGTGTGGAATGAATGTATACATTATACAAGTTTCACTTCTTGAATGGAATTAGTGAAATAAATCAACTTTTTGAAGATGTTCTAATTATATGACCAGCACCTGTATATATAATACATGCATAGTCACTGTTTACTAATAAATATTGTAAGTCGTGGCCTAATGGTTAGAGAGTCGGACCCGTATCCCGAAGGTTGCAGGTCGAGTCTCAGGTCTGGCCTGAGCCACACGTCTTGATACATTTTTAAATATTAAAATCTTACTTTTTCATCAACCAATTTTCTTGCCCAAAACTCAAAGGACAAAATGACCTCAGCCTCTCCAGAATCAAAACTGATCCAAACAAGCCTTCCTGTGAAGTGTGCTCTCTGAGGATTACCCAGCAGATTTGCTCATTTTCTCACTTCCTTACAAGATTCTTTACAAGCTTACAAGGGACAGGCTTTGGCACATATCTGCTTTAAACAGAAACAACACTTTGGGGTCAATGAAATTCAGGCCCATGCCTATACAGTGTAAAATCTAGACACATGCACACACACATAGATGGCCAACCACTGAAAAACTTTATTATTTTGTGTGATAAAAGCACACCGTTTACTCTAAAGGAATAATGCTTGTAATTTGAGCGTCGTCTATGGTCCTGAATGTACAGCGTTATTATCTCATCATTTCCAGGGTGAGAGTGGATTTGCATAATTGCTTGTAGATTATTTCAGCATTATCCAGCATTTTGCACACCCCCCTTCTGAAGAGGATGTGGCCACATCCTAAGGGGAAAGCGCGTCTAAAATAGATCCTATAAGTAAGTGCAGTACATGCACAAATGTGGGACTGTGGCCTGCAGGAAAACTTGAGTCATGCTGGCAAGATCAGACTCCTGTGGATGACAGCGTACCATGCCCTATTGCTAAATACATCATTTCCACAGCTAACATTGGTCACCATTGCCAGAAAGGAAAAGGAAAGGCTCACAAACCTTATGCGTTGGTTTGTGTTGTGAGGTTCTTGCAGAAGACTGACCTGATGAGGAACTGGAGCTTCATTCATTGTGTCAGCCGCACTGCTGGCAATGGCATAACCTCTACGAGACAACACGGTCAGTCCTGATCACAGTCTAACCATGCACACAAACAGAACCTGTCAGCCCATCTCAGCATCAGGGTTGGTTTCACCAGGCGTCTCTGCCTATCGGTCATTCTCAATCCACTCTCGTGCCGTATCTTTCAGCATTGGTCGTTTGCTCAGACTGCAATATTTTATAGTCATTCATCAATTGAACTGTTTGGACTATATGACAGAAAACAAAAGCATTACATCTCTCATTCAATTTGATGCATTTATATACAGTATATTCAGAAAGTATTCTGCATTTGATGTTGTAGCTATTTGTTAAAATCGTTCTACACTCAGTACTCCAAAATGACAGCACATAAAACATTTTAATAACTTTGCAAATGTACTACAAAAATTAAACAAACAAACAAAAAAAATTCTGGTTCAAATTCAGTTAATTCTGAAGGCAAATAGCTGTCTATATAAGGTCTAACATCTAAAAATGTATATCATTAAAGCATGAGGTCAAATGAACTGCCTTTAAAGCTCAGACACATAATTGTGTTTAAGCTGATCTGGGAAACAATACAAAAGAAAAGGAAAGCTGAACAAAGCAAAATAAAAAGATAAAAAGGCTCATTTACTTTTCCAACAGGACAATGACCCTAAGCACACAGCCAAAACAATGCAAGGGTGGTTTAGGGACAACTCTGTGAATGTCCTCGAGTGGCCCAGCCAGAGCCCAGACTTGACCCTGATCAAACAAATCTCCAAAGACCTGAAAAAGTCTACAATAATAAAATGACATATGGGGAATTTATTGATTATGAAATGGTCATACAATCCTCACGAATAACTAACTATTAAGCATGACTTTGCCTCAAAATACTCCTAATTTGCTTCTTATTAGTATTTAGTAATGTTGCAAATCTGTGGAGGGAGCTGAAGGTTTGAGTTGCCAAACGTCAGCCTCGAGACCTTAATGACTTGGAGAGGATCTGCAAAGAGGAGTGGGACAAAATCCCTCCTGAGATGTGTGCAAGTCATGTTTTGCGATTGTTTTGTTGTTATTCTGTCTCTCACTGTTAAAATAAACCTACTATAAAAATTATAAACTGTTTTTTCTTTGTCAGTGGGCAAACAAACAAAATCAGCAGGGGATCAAATAATTATTTTCTCATTATGTGTAATTCTATGAATAATAAATACCTTTTTTAAATACATTCAAATTTTTCATTCAAATTAAATGGAATTTTCTCCGATTCTACTGCCTTTGACATGATACTTTGACATGATCCATGCAAGTAAAACCTTGTGGTCCTATCAGGCAACTGTGGTAATACATGACATTTAACAGCAGATCAGTCCAGTGCTGACTTTGTTCTATGAGACGTTCGCTATTCAACAAGCTGGTTAGTCCTGCTCCACTGAACACTTCTAATAAGAAAAGTGACCCAATGCTAATCTAAGCAGCAATGTTTCTCCTCTCACATCTCTTTGAGTCGTCTTCTGGCAGTCACACACTCGGGCATGTGTGCTAAAGATGTTACATAACTCTCCCATTCACTCATCAAAGACTCGCTTTACGGCAGGAACACGCTGCTCTCATCAGCTTCTTCTGCATTCATTTACCTCGGTACAGCACTGAAACAAGACAAACACCCTGCTGTGCTCCAGAAGCATGCAGATCTACAAGATACACTCAGTATATAGTTGTATTTTGAAGATTTTTAAGTAGCACAATGAACTCTTTAATTTGTGCTCAAAGGTGTGAGTCATCTAATATAGTGTTGTGGGCTCATTTAATGTGCAGTAAGGGTAATGATATGGCATTACAATTAATTAACGATGACAAAGAGTTTGTAATTTATTTTTCACTGTAATAGCTATTATAGATTTATCTTCATTTTTTGAGGAGGAACAGCCTCTGATTTAGGTTTTTATCTGCTGGTAAGAGATGCCGTCTGAGCTTCCGTCCATTGAAAGGCATGTTGGGGTTGAAATAATGTTTGTCTCGGCAGCGTATGACCCCTCTAGCTAAATTAACCCAGCAGAGGTTTGATTCTAAGAAAACAGGATGAAAAACGACAAACAAGAAAGAAAAGAACAAAAGACAGAGGTTTCTGCTTCACTAGCTCACTGTGTGAGCGCCGGGTCTGTGAAAGGAAACAGCGATAATATAGACTCAAACGTTAATACACAATTAGTAAATGACCATTAGGGCAGAAGAGGTCTACTCTATAAGCATAAGTTCAGTCGAATGGCATTGGTTTATCTAACTGAAGTGATTCATTTGAAACTGCATTGAAACCTTCATACTGTAATAAATTACTAAAAAGTATACATAAAAATGCTGTTATTATTATCAGAAATGTTATTTTAGTAATGACTTATCATAAGCCATTAGCAGTGTTGGAGAGTAACTAGCTACATGTAACAGAGTTACATAATTTAATAAAAATAAAAAGGAATAACTATAATCTAATATAGCTACTGAAAAAAAAATATTAAATTACTGAATATTTACATACAGACACATACAGATTTAATTGATTTATTTAAAAAAATGCATTGACTGCTCTAAAATACGAGACAGAATACATATGCTTATTTGATATGTTTTATTTTCTATTTGGGTTAATGTTTATGCTTTTTTTACTGCATTTAATATCATTAGATGTTAGTTTTTCCTGTCATTCCTGTCAAAGATTTGATTTCAATTCTTTTGAATAGACTTGAAGTGTTATGTTGGCATTAGTGGAAGTGCATTGGCATGGTTCAAATCGTACTTATCTGACCGCCATCAGTTCGTGGCAGTAAATGAAGAGGTATCATATCAATCACAAGTGCAGTATGGAGTACCTCAAGGCTCAGTACAAGGGCCATTACTTTTTATGCTTTACATGTTACCCTTGGGAGGTTTTTATATATTTAATAGTTTTTTTTAAAGATTGTTTCAGGTTTTACTTGTTAAGGAGCTAAAAAAAGAATCAATCTTGATATTTTGATATAGGTCACTGTGCACATCAAAGTACACAAAAGGAGGTAGATCCTTTTCCTCCCTAGCTAACAAACTCTGAAAAGTTGCATGAACAAGAATAATTTTGTTTCAACTTAATTATCAAAATTAAGTTTAACTAAAGTGCTGTGAAACAACTGCACTGGATATTTGTGGACTTCCATGTGTAGTCAGATGTGAATGAGACTGAAGCAGTCTCCATCTTGTCTGTTTACCACCCACGTAGTGATAATTAGGTAACAGACATCCTTCGCCTCCACATATTAGGTAAGTTCATTTTTAATCCTAGTCCATTCCAGTTTTTGCATGTCAGCCACATTCATAGCCAGCTAGTTATGTATTGGAGAAGTTATGTTAACAAATGGTAGATTAAGAACATATATTAAAGAGCAGGTCATGCGTTTTTTTTAAGTGTCCTAATATTGTGTTGGAGTCCCCTACAACAGGTTTAAATGCATCCAAGGTTAGGAAACATTGTAATTTTCTCAGAATATACACTTGAACACAGAGTCATTTGTCAATTATTTGTTTTGATTGGCACAGAGAGGAGAACTTAAGTTAACGAGCACTACCATCTGTGTTGCCAAGTTTGCAGTTGTTTTTGAAATCTGTAGGTTGAAGCGAGCCCAATAATGTCATATATAATGCCATATTCAATTTAATGCCATATTTGGAATGTGAATTTACCAGGATAACCCCAACAAAAAGGGTGTATTAAATTTACACTCCAGAATGCGATTTTTAATGGGGAACCCCCCTCATTGGATGCAAAACTAACTTTTACATGTTGTTTGAACATTAATGTGTGTTGGCAGTTTGTGTACACAACCACCCTACAATGATAAAAATCATTGATAAAAAATTGTATTTTTTTAATCTTTAAAAGTAATATCCCCTTTTTAAAATCAGGTCATTCTCAGCTTCTTGTCGTTGTGACGGAACACAGTGGATTGACATGAGCGTCTTACCTTAGACCCGCCGAAACAGTCTGAATACAATCGCCATTGTGTGACTCTGGTGCAGAGGAAGACTCTAATTGAGTGATTTAGGTGTTCTGTTGTTGGATGTACTCCCGACATCTGAGCCGCTGAAGATGCAGAGGTTTAACGTTACTTTTGTTTTTAAAAAAGAAAGTGCAGATCCCGATCTACATATCATCTATGTTCGTGTGAATCATTTGTGATGCAGCTTCACCCACAGCAGAAGTGAGTATAAGGGTTTTTATGCATCTTTGCTGTAACAGAGGCAGTGAGAGGTGGATCCAAATGCGAGCTTTATTGTAGACGTGGTCAAAACAGCAGGGTCAAACACCGGCAAACAGCAACAACAAAGATAATCCAAAGCGTAATCCATAATACAATGCGAAATGGTCAGGGGCAGGCGGCAAGAATCAATAAACAGCAAAACAGTCCAGGATCAAAAACACAAGGAAACAAGAAAACACGATGAACACAGGAACTAGAAAAGCTAAACAACTATCAGCAAACACAGAGGGGGAAGGGAGAGGTTTTATACCAAACACAAGGGGTCACATGACAGAAACAACCAATGGGGAACAGACACATGGAATAGGGGAACCAATGAGAACATAGCACAGACAAGAGTAAAAGCATGGTGGGTTGAGAGAACACAAAACAGAAGAGAGTTCATATCAGAGTGCCCTCTAGTGGGGCTACCGGGCACTCTGTAACACTCTGTAGAGTTTGGGCGCTAAATGTGAAAAAGATCTGCCGCCCGCAGTTGATTTTGATATTCTAGGTACTATCAAATTGCCGGAATTTTGAGAACGCAGTGGACGTGAGGGACTATAATATGATAAGAGCTCGCTCAAGTACTGAGGAGCTAAACCGACCGTCTGCTAGCTGCCTCACGTCACAGAAATCGGTTAATTCTCAGCACATAGAGACCCTTTCACCTAGATATCACACTATAGAGACTGTGTCTGTTCCCCGAGCTAGAAAATACAATAAACGTCCAAAGCAATGTAAGAGTAACAATTTAATTGATGTTCAACAAATAAAAAATGTATATAATACTGAGAAACAAATGATAAAGCTTGGCTTATTAAATATCAGGTCCCTTTCTACGAAAGCACTTTTTGTTAATGATATGATCACTGATCATAAGCTAGATGTGCTCTGTTTGACAGAAACCTGGCTAAAACCAGATGATTACATTATTTTAAATGAGGCAACCCCCCAAAATTACTGTTATAAACATGTGCCACGTGTAAAAGGTAAGGGGGGAGGTGTTTGCACAATTTATAGCAATATGTTCAGTGTTTCTCAGAGAACGGGCCTTAAGTATAACTCGTTTGAAGTAATGGTGCTCCATATAACATTATCCAAAGAATCAAGTATTAATGATAAATCTCCTGTGACGTTTTTACTGGCTACTGTATACAGGCCACCAGGGCACCATACAGACTTTATTAAAGAATTTGCTGATTTTCTATCCGAATTAGTGTTGGCCGCAGATAAAGTCTTAATAGTGGGTGATTTTAACATCCATGTTGATAATGAAAAAGATGCATTGGAATCAGCATTTATAGATATTCTGAACTCAATTGGGGTTAGACAACACGTTTCAGGACCTACTCATTGCCGAAATCATACTTTAGATTTAATATTGTCACACGGAATTGATGTTAATGGCAGTGGCTAAATTAACAAAGAATAAAGCACCAACAGGTGCTGAATTTTCCCAACAGCACAGCAGTAATGACTTCATGAACTATTTTACTACCAAGATAGATACTATTAGAGATAAAATTGTAACTATGCAGCCATCCGCTACAGTATCACATCAGATATGCTATAAATCTCCTGAGGAAAAATTCCATGCATTTTCAACCATAGGAGAGGAAGAGTTGTACAAACTTATTAAATCATCGAAACCGACAACATGTATGTTAGACCCTATTCCAGTGGTTCCCAATTCCAGTCCTGGGGACCCCCTGCTCTGCACATTTTGCATGTCTCCTTTTTTAACACACCTGATTGAGATCATCAGATCATTAGTTCAGTTCATGGCTCTCTCCCTTAACAAGCTGATGATCTCTGTCAGGTGTGTTAAAAAAGGGAGACATGCAAAATGTGCAGAGCAGGGGGTCCCCAGGACTGGAATTGGGAACCACTGCCCTATTCCATCTAAGCTACTAAAAGAGGTGCTTCCAGAAGTCATAGATCCTCTTCTGAATATTATTAATTTGTCACTATCGTTAGGATATGTCCCCAAAACTTTCAAACTGGCTGTTATTAAGCCTCTAATTAAAAAACCTCAACTTGATCCCAATGAATTAAACAATTACAGACCAATTTCAAATCTCCCTTTTCTATCAAAGATACTAGAAAAGGTAGTGTCCTCACAATTGTGTTCTTTCTTAGAGAAAAATGGTATCTGTGAGGATTTCCAGTCAGGTTTTAGACCGTATCATAGCACTGAGACTGCTCTTATTAGAGTTACAAATGATCTTCTCCTGTCATCCGATCATGGATGCATCTCTCTATTAGTACTACTGGATCTTAGTGCTGCGTTTGATACTATTGACCACAATATTATTTTAAATAGACTTGAAAATTATGTTGGCATTAGTGGTACTGCACTGGCTTGGTTCGAATCGTACTTATATGACCGGCATCAATTCGTAGCAGTGAATGACGAGGTATCATATCGATCACAAGTGCAGTATGGAGTACCTCAAGGCTCAGTACTAGGGCCATTACTTTTTACACTTTATATGTTACCCTTGGGAGATATCATCAGGAAACATGGTGTTAGCTTTCACTGTTATGCTGATGATACACAGCTCTATATTTCTTCATGGCCTGGCGAAACATACCAATTTGAAAAACTAACAGAATGCATAGTTGAAATAAAAAATTGGATGGCAAGAAATTTTTTGCTGCTAAATGCTGAAAAAACAGAGGTGTTAATTATTGGACCTAAAACCTCCGCATGTAATAACCTAAAAAACAGTCTATTACTCAATGACTGCTCTGTCAATTCGTCGTCATCAGTCAGGAACCTAGGTGTGCTATTCGATAGCAATCTTTCCTTCGAAAGCCACATTTCTAGCATTTGCAAAACCGTATTTTTTCATCTAAAAAATATATCGAAATTACGACCTATGCTCACGATGTCAAATGCAGAAACGTTAATCCATGCGTTCATGACCTCAAGGATAGATTATTGTAATGCTTTATTGGGTGGTTGTTCTGCACGCTTAATAAACAAACTCCAGCTGGTCCAAAATGCAGCAGCTAGAGTTCTTACTAGAACCAGAAAGTATGACCATATTAGCCCGGTTCTGTCAGCACTGCACTGGCTCCCTATTAAACATTGTATAGATTTCAAAATCTTGCTAATAACTTATAAAGCCCTCAATGGTTTAGCTCCTCAGTACTTGAGCGAGCTCTTATCATATTATAGTCCCTCACATCCGCTGCATTCTCAAATTTCCGGCAATTTGATAGTACCTAGAATATCAAAATCAACTGCGGGCGGCAGATCTTTTTCACATTTAGCGCCCAAACTCTGGAACAATCTACCTAACACTGTTCGGGAGGCAGACACACTCAGTTTAAATCTAGATTAAAGACCCATCTCTTTAACCTGGCCTACACTTAATACATTTCATAATCCAAATCTGTTAAAGGATTGTTAGGCTGCATTATTTAGGTCAACCGGAACCAGGGACACTTCCTATAACACCTGATGTACTCATTGCATCAGAAGAAGAATGGAATCTACGCTAATATTAGTATCTTTCGTTCTTATTCCGAGGTCACCGTAGCCACCTGTATCCAGATCAGACGGTCACTGCAGTCTCCCGGATCTAGTCCGTGCCCATCAGCACCCAGAGATATCCTCTACAGCCCTAAATGTCAGCAGAGACCACATCAAAGACAGATCATCAGTGAAGACCTCATCACCTAGATGGCCATCGACGCAAGACAGCGAAAACCAGATGAGTCCTCTCCAATCTGATTTTGTGGCAACTTGAAACTCTTGCATCTACATTAATATTAGTCTGTTTGTTTCTTATTCCCAGGTCACCATAGCCACCAGATCCAGTCCGTATCCAGATCAGATGGTCACTGCAGTCCCCCGGATCCAGTCCAAACCAAGAGCAGATGTTGGATCAACACCTACAGCCGAATGTCAGCGGATACCGTGTCAACTAGATGAGCCCCAGAGACAGATCATCAAGAAAGAACTCCTACCCTAAACGGCCACCGGCACAAGGCCATGGGAACCAGATGAGTCCTCCCCAATTTGACTTTGTTGCAATATGGAACTCTTGCATTATTTGTCATGATCGGGGCTGTGGGTTTTCTCTCAGCCACCTGAGGTCGCTGTTTGCACTGCACTCCTCTGATTGTTCACGTCTGTTTTGTCATTTGCACTGATTACACTCACATCTGTTCACAATTATCATTTGGACTATAAGAACTCTTACTTCTCACTCCTGCTTCATGTCTGCATTGTCTTTATGTTCTGTTGTGTTTCTAGTATTCTTGATCCTGGCTTTTGACCGTGTTTCTTGTTTTGTTGAGTTTATGTTTAGTCTGCCGTGTTGGCTTTTTGGTTTTGTTTTTGTGTTTATTAAATATATTCTTTCTCTCCCTGCATTTGGACCCAGACCTCCCCTCTATCTCACCGTGACAGAATGCAGACATCCATAATGGGTCCAGCGGGGAAGAATTTTTTTTTTGAGGCGGCGGTCGGGGCGGCGACCATTCCCTCTGCTCCCAACACAGAGGGGATGTCCTTTGAGGCGACGTAGGCAGCGCGCTTCAATTATATCTACGCCTGCCTGGCGATGGATGCCCGTGTCGCCGAGGAGATGCGGAGGCGCCCCTTCTTTGCGGTGGGGGTGGAGTCGGAGTTTCGTGGGAAGGCGGCGGCTTCCACTCTCTCTGTTCCTGAGGCAGAGATGACTGCACTCTCTGTTCCTGACGCTGAGGCGGCTGCGCGTCCTGTTCCTGACGCTGAGGCGGCTGCGCGTCCTGTTCCTGGCGCTGAGGCGGCTGCGCGTCCTGTTCCTGGCGCTGAGGCGGCTGCGCGTCCTGTTCCTGGCGCTGAGGCGGCCGCGCGTCCTGTTCCTGACGCTGAGGCGGCCGCGCGTCCTGTTCCTGACGCTGAGGCGGCTGCGCGTCCTGTTCCTGGCGCTGAGGCGGCTGCGCGTCCTGTTCCTGGCGCTGAGGCGGCTGCGCGTCCTGTTCCTGGCGCTGAGGCGGCCGCGCGTCCTGTTCCTGACGCTGAGGCGGCCGCGCGTCCTGTCCCTGACGCTGAGGCGGCTGCGCGTTCTCTTCCTGACGCTGAGGCGGCTGCGCGTCTTGTTCCTGGCGCTGAGGCGGCCGCGCGCTCTGTTCCTGGTGCGGAGACGGCTGCGATTTCTGTTGCTGGCGCGGTGGGGACTGCGCTGCACGGGCCTGGCCCGCCATCCCTCCCCCTGAGTTGCCTTCCTCCGTACCTCCTCCCTCCAGACTTTGGGAACGTCTGGGAGCCGTTCCGTAGGGAGGGGGTAATGTCATGATCGGGGCTGTGGGTTTTCCCTCAGCCACCTGAGGTCGCTGTTTGCACTGCACTCCTCTGATTGTTCACGTCTGTTTTGTCATTTGCACTGATTACACTCACATCTGTTCACAATTATCATTTGGACTATAAGAACTCTTACTTCTCACTCCTGCTTCATGTCTGCATTGTCTTTATGTTCTGTTGTGTTTCTAGTATTCTTGATCCTGGCTTTTGACCGTGTTTCTTGTTTTGTTGAGTTTATGTTTAGTCTGCCGTGTTGGCTTTTTGGTTTTGTTTTTGTGTTTATTAAATATATTCTTTCTCTCCCTGCATTTGGACCCAGACCTCCCCTCTATCTCACCGTGACATTATTATTGACATTTTATTTTATTATTTTAATACTGTAAGGTTGCTTTGACATAACTTGTATTGTAAAAAGCGCTGTATAAATAATCTTGACTTGACTTGACTAAACCATTCAGGGCTTTATAAGTAATTAGCAAGATTTTAAAATCTATACGATGTTTAATAGGGAGCCAGTGCAGTGTTGACAGAACCGGGCTAATATGGTCATACTTTCTGGTTCTAGTAAAAACTCTAGCTGCTGCATTTTGGACCAGCTGGAGTTTGTTTATTAAGCGTGCAGAACAACCACCCAATAAAGCATTACAATAATCTATCCTTGAGGTCATGAATGCATGGATTAATTTTTCTGCATTTGACATCGTGAGCATAGGTCATAATTTCGTTAGATTTTTTAGATGAAAAAATGCGGTTTTTCAAATGCTAGAAATGTGGCTTTCGAAGGAAAGATTGCTATCGAATAGCACACCTAGGTTCCTGACTGATGACGATGAATTGAAAGAGCAGTCATTGAGTAATAGACTGTGTTTTAGGTTATTACATGCAGAGGTTTTAGTTAATAATTAACACCTGTTTTTTTCAGAATTTAGCAGTAAAAAATTTCTTGCCATCCAATTTTTTATTTCAACTATGCATTCTGTTAGTTTTTCAAATTGGTATGTTTCACCGGGCCATGAAGAAATATAGAGCTGCGTATCATCAGCATAACAGTGAAAGCTAACACCATGTTTCCTGATGATATCTCCCAAGGGTAACATATAAAGTGTAAAAAGTAATGGCCCTAGTACTGAGCCTTGAGGTACTCCATACTGCACTTGTGATTGATATGATACCTCGTCATTCACTGCTACGAATTGATGCCGGTCAGATACAGTAAGTACGATTCGAACCAAGCCAGTGCACTACCACTAATGCCAACATAATTTTCAAGTCTATTTAAAAGAATATTGTGGTCAATAGTATCAAACGCAGCACTAAGATCCAGTAATACTAATAGAGAGATGCATCCACGATCGGATGACAGGAGAAGATCATTTGTAACTCTAATAAGAGCAGTCTCAGTACTATGATACGGTCTAAAACCTGACTGGAAATCCTCACAGATACCATTTTTCTCTAAGAAAGAACACAATTGTGAGGACACTACCTTTTCTAGTATCTTTGACAGAAAAGGGAGATTTGAAATTGGTCTGTAATTGTTTAATTCATTGGGATCAAGTTGAGGTTTTTTTAATTAGAGGCTTAATAACAGCCAGTTTGAAAGTTTTGGGGACATATCCTAACGATAGTGACAAATTAATAATATTCAGAAGAGGATCTATGACTTCTGGAAGCACCTCTTTTAGTAGCTTAGATGGAATAGGGTCTAACATACATGTTTTCGGTTTAGATTTAATAAGTTTGTACAACTCTTCCTCTCCTATGGTTGAAAATGCATGGAATTGTTCCTCAGGAGATTTATAGCATATCTGATGTGATACTGTAGCGGATGGCTGCATAGTTACAATTTTATCTCTAATAGTATCCTATCTTGGTAGTAAAATAGTTCATGAAGTCATTACTGCTGTGCTGTTGGGAAAATTCAGCGCCTGTTGGTGCTTTATTCTTCGTTAATTTAGCCACTGTATTGAATAAATACCTAGGGTTATGTTTGTTTTCTTCTAAGAAAGATGAAAAATAATCTGATCTAGCAGTTTTTAATGCTTTTATAGGATATGTTACATTCATGCCAGGCTGTACGGAAAACCTCTAGTTTTGTTTTCTTCCAGCTGCATTCCATTTTTCATTGTGCTCTCTTCAGTGCGCGAGTGTGTTCAGTATACCACGGCGTCGGACTGTTTTCCTTAATTTTTCTTAACCGCAGAGGAGCAACTATATCTAAAGTGCTAGAAAAAAGAGAGTCAATAGTTTCTGTTGCATCATCAAGTTTTCCTGAGCTATCGGATATGCTGAGGAATTCAGATAAATGAGGAAGGTTACTTACAAAGCAGTCTCTTGTGGTAGAAGTAATGGTTCTACCGTACTCATAGCGAGGAGTTAGTTTTACAGTTTTAGTTATCTGGAGTATACACGAGACTAGATAATGATCTGAGATATCATCACTTTGATGCAGAATTTCAACGCCATTAACATCAATTCCGTGTGACAATATTAAATCTAAAGTATGATTTCAGCAATGAGTAGGTCCTGAAACGTGTTGTCTAACCCCAATTGAGTTCAGAATGTCTATAAATGCTGATCCCAATGCATCTTTTTCATTATCAACATGGATGTTAAAATCACCCACTATTAAGACTTTATCTGCAGCCAACACTAATTCGGATAGAAAATCAGCAAATTCTTTAATAAAGTCTGTATGGTGCCCTGGTGGCCTGTATACAGTAGCCAGTAAAAATATCACAGGAGATTTATCATTAATGCTTGATTCTTTGGATAATGTTATATGGAGCACCATTACTTCAAACAAGTTATACTTAAAGCCCTTTCTCTGAAAAATTGCTATAAATATTGCTATATTGCTATAAATTGTGCAAACACCTCCCCCCTTACCTTTTACATGTGGCACATGTTTGTAACAGTAATTTTGGGGGGTAGCCTCATTTAAAATAATGTAATCATCTGGTTTTAGCCAGGTTTCTGTCAAACAGAGCAAATCTAGCTTATGATCAGTGATCATATCATTTACAAAAAGTGCTTTTATAGAAAGTGACCTGATATTTAATAAGCCAAGCTTTATCATTTGTTTCTCAGTATTATATACATTTTTTATTTGTTGAACATCAATTAAATTGTTACTCTTACATTGCTTTGGACATTTATTGTATTTTCTAGCTCAGGGAACAGACACAGTCTCTATAGTGTGGTATCTAGGTGAAAGGGTCTCTATGTGCTGAGAATTAACTGATTTCTGTGACGTGAGGCGGCTAGCAGACGGTCGGTTTAGCCAGTCTGTCTGCTTCCTGACCTGGGCCCCAGTTAGTCAAGTGCCAACGCTAAGACTATGTGCCATATTTCTAGATGGGAGAGATGCTCCACATCCGGAGGGAAGAAGACCATCTCTTTTCAACAGGTCGGGTCTGCCCCAGAAACTCGTCCAATTGTCTTTGAAACCTATGTTATTTCGCGGGCACCACTTTGACATCCAGCCGTTTAATGATGACAATCTACTATGTATCTCGTCACCACGGTAAGCAGGGAGGAGACCAGAGCATATTACAGTGTCTGACATCGTACTTGCAAGTTCACACACCTCTTTAACATTATTTTTAGTGATCTCCGACTGGCGAAGTCGAACATCATTAGTGCCGACGTGAATAACAATCTTACTGAATTTACGTTTAGCATTATGTCAAGCTGTGACTTGACTTGGCTTTGAGGGAACAGCTGTGACTTGACTTGGCTTTGAGAGAACAGCTGCAACTTGGCGTGATTCAGGAGGTGCTGCTGTGTCTTGATGTGTTTCTGGAAGTGCTGTTGTGTCTAGACTTGATTTAGGAAGTGTTGCTTGACTTGACTCAGGAAGTGCTGCTTGCCTTGACTCAGGAAGGCCTTGACCCCCCATCTTATGACATTACCAAATTCATTGGTTGAACATTATTTAATTTAAATGCAATTTTGTCAGTGTCATTTATGAATGAAAAGAAAAGTAAGAAAATAAAAGGCTTGACTTTCACATGCTCTATGTATGTGAAGAACCTGTGAAGGAGTTGTGATCACAGTTTTGGAGTGAGATGTTCATCTGAAGTGCTGTAGAGTTGAGCAAGGGCCACAGGCCATGTTGCATTCTGAGGGCTATTGGACCAGGCAGAGTTTCATAGCATATGAACATACACTAACTCTTATCACACTTGACATTTTCTGTTTTGGGGTCCAGCCATGCACACAGCATACGCAGCAGACCACTGAGCTGTAATGGGGAGTGATAGACCCTGACGAGTCTCACTTAAACCAAGTTTGTGTGTGCGCATGTGCAAGAGAGAGAGACCACAGTGGTGAATACGACCAGTGCTCTAGTTTCTGTGATAACAGTTCTCTCACAGACTAGCAAAAGCAGAGGAGATGGCATCAACCTCAATGATTTCATAAACAAATACAGCTGGGTTTAAAAGTTAGAGACTATGAGTGAAAATGTTTGGATAAGATATACAAAGGTATGCTTCTAATGAGCATGTGAGATATGCTACTCCTGCACAAATAAACATGCATATTATGCATAATCCCTGTAGCAGATCTAGACAGGTGGTTCTGGGGGAGGAGGGGGATGCCAGAGCAGCTCTGAGAGGGTGCTGTGGGGCTTGCTTACAGCAAACACTGAACTACTATTTAAATGTTGCAATGTCCATTTGCTACCGATTCAACAGAGGTCAATCAGTGCTGTGCAGTATAAAATATGATTGCTGGCAGATTACATGTGAAATACCTTTTACCATCTAGAGTTTTCTGAATTCAAAATTGAATTCATTGCTGAATTCATTTCCGTCAACTACCAAAGTTTAAACATATCAATGGATATGACAGTGTTAATAAATGAGGTACTGGCAGACCTGCTATGCATGTTGTTGCTGCTGCTTCTACACAACTATACAGACAGTGCACAGCATGAATGAGTACATCCCCTCTGATTAAATATAACATGTATTTTCTTAATGATCACTAATATAATTCATAAAAAGAGGGCAACATTTATAATGTATTAAACATATTCGTAATAAAAATAGAGAAATATATGCCATTATACTATAGGGCCGTTGCATGCTTGAATCTGGCTGCGGAACGTTCTAAATGTGTGCATTATTTTCAAAGAAACGCACGGCGAACGTAGTTCCAGACAGCACTTGACCGCATAACATGTCTGTATCACTTTGCCACACCATTTCAGTTATTTCAAAGGTCCTTACAGCCCAAAAAAGCAAAATAACCAAAACCCACAGTGACACTGGCCAAACAAATAAATACAGTAAACAATAGAATAAAAACGACAGTGTTACAGTGGGTTTAGAATGGAGGAGATGGAACACAAAGTACAAACAAACAAAGTCTTTAATATATCCAGAGATGAAACAGGCAGAAACGATCAGGAAAACAGACAAACATCCAAACACGTAATACAACGTCAAAGACCGACAGAGAAATGAATACACAGACATCTTATAAAGGGTGTGCTAATGACTAAGACAGGTGTGGCAGATAACATCGATGAGGGGGAAAACCAAAGCAAACAGATCGACAGGGGGAGACAATGGAAGAAACCAATACACACTGACAGATAGAACTGTGACAGACAGATTATTTCCATGTTTTTGCCACAAAATTACATTTTATTATTTACGGAAAGCACTTACTCTATTTCTCCCACTCTCTCTCCCTTACAGACGCACACACATACAGTTTGCACACACGTTAGCATACATGCTAATGTTGTTAGCGCTGTTCTGATGATTAACAACTTAAAAACTACATGACAGTTCTCACACGTGAGGTAACAACGGCGTGGTTTCGAAGGAAATGAACTTAAAGATTCAATATTAGTAGAGACACTGCTGCCGATCCCTTTTGAGAGATCCCTTTTTGAGTACAGACTCAGAGAGGTAATTCACCAGCTTAATCTCGTTGCTCAAATGTCGTTGCTAGGCCTAAAATGACGTTTTGGAATTAGTACCCTGCTGAAAAAAACAGCATATGCTGGTTAGGTATGTTTTGGTGCTGGGATGCTGGTTTTAGCTGGTTTATGCTGGTCCTTTGCTGGTTTATGCTGGTCCCTTGCTGGTTTTTGCTGGTTTATGCTGGTCATGTTGCTGGTTAATGCTGGTCCTTTGCTGGTTTATGCTGGTCCTTGACAAAAGGACCTGATCTGATCGATGTCTTAGGGTGTGGTAACCGTAGTATAAGTGGAATAATTGACTTCGGTCTGTTGAATTCTTAGAAAATAATGCACACCGATTCGCGTTTTGGTCACTTCACCACCTCGGGTGTGCATTATTTTCTAAGAATTCAATGGCCCGTTGTCAATTATTTCTTACTTAATATCTGTAAAATAAGTAACAGCCACTTTTGTTTAAATGAGGGATAGCAGAAATGAATACACCATAGACTTTATTCAAAAAAGTGTAATATTCTAGTACTTAATATGTCCTCCATAAATCTAAGCACACTGCTTTGACCCTTCTTGGCACTGAGTGTACAGGTTCATGACAAATTGTCACATCTGTCCTGTTTAACTCCTAGAGGACAACCTCCTTAAATGCCCTGGTCTTTAATGGAGAGTTTTGCTCAGCTCGTCTCTACTGAATCCCTCACAAGTGCTCAAGAGTGTTAAGACTGAGTGAAATACATGTCCACTGAAGGATTTTCACATTGGGAGAATTAATATCTTCATTGTCATGTTGAAAAAAATGCCCAACAATGCAGGGAATTAGGAGAGGGTAGCATCTTCAGTTTCAGTTTTTGTATTGCATCACACAGTGGTGTGTGAATTGATGGCATTGAGTTGCTGAAGTTGATAAAGCACAACTCCCTCACACCTTCAGCACTCATACATCCCTATAGAAGAGCTTTAATACCACTAAACTTCACTGTGGGAACCAGACACCACCAGACAACCTCACTGTACTCCTCCTCTAGCAACACTATAACATTTTGAATGCTGTTAGATCCGAAATGATTGACTTGGTCTCATGAGACCAGAGTATGGATGCCCAGATGTCTATATTTTGTAAATATGGGTCTTGGAAAAAGCTAATTGAGTTTATTGTGCTTTGGCTACAGTAGGTAGTTCTGGTGTGGATAAACAACAATGCATGTCACTTCTGAAGACTGCATCTTACTCTGTCAGATAAAGTGTCACTCATAGCTTTTGCTGGCTCGGACACACTTTCTTGGTGTTTCTCCCGTCTTTTTCTAGCAAAAACTCACTCACTATAAAAGCTTAAAGTGAAGACCTAATTATTATAGGGGCCTTTTCACAAGTCCATTGTTTTTTTTTAATTTATGTGTTACTTTTGCTATATTTTCACACTTAAAACAATAATTTGGTATTACTCCTAAACCATTGTCCTCTGTCATAAATCAACTGTCATAAATCTACTGACAGTTCTTTCTCAAGTGGTTTCATTGTCAGCATTAAGTCTGAGTATGATTTAGTGGGCCATATAACACTTTTAGTTGTCAAGAAATTACTTGACAATTAAATTTTGTTTTGGCTTACCAGACTTACCTGTTGATCAAAACTTGCCTTAAAGTTACATTAGAAATTTTTATTTAGTTTTGTTTAGTAACTTTCAGGAGGGTGTACTCATTTTTGCAACACAACATTTTTTATCACTTTGATAAGAAATTTGTATTTTCCCAAATAATTTTAACATTCTTCTTTGGAAACTGATCAAGCAGACTTGCTGGAATATTATATCTCCAAAGAGTAATTGCTGAATTTGTTAATTCAGAAACTGTATATGATGTCCCCCAATAAGTCTGAGAACAAACAAAAGATCAAACTGTCCCAAAGACCATTGTGAAACACATTGACTAGCTATGTGTGCTTCATAACATGCATAATGTAGTGTTGTGCCTGGTAACTCAAACAACTTGCCAGTACCATCACACTCTCTTCTCCACTTCAGATACTGCTTCAGGCCAATTGGTAATCTCTTCAGACGAACACTGTATGAGAGATCAAACTGATATTACCTTGCAGTCTATTTGAAGATAAAGTCCTTTCTCAATTCCTTTTCCAGAAAATGTAAAACTCCCTACACTCTACATTAAAAAAAATAATAATAATAAATTATTGTTATTATATTAGAAGGGTGAAATAAGGTTTCAAAGAGTACATTTTTGCCATTACTTTTCTGAAGAGTTTGTAGAGTTTGTCTAATTTAGTGAACACTGAAGCATTTTAATGTTGCTAGTAGAGAATACATGGCTTTCCTGACTGAACGTTTGCCCATTTACCTAAAAGCAGTGTACAGGCTGATATTTTATATGTGACCCTGGACCACAAAACCAGTCTTAAGTCGCTGGGGTATATTTGTAGCAATAGCCAAAAATACATTGCATGGGTCAAAATTTTAGATTTTTCTTTTATGCCAAAAATCATTAAGAAATTAAGTAAAGTTCATGTTCCATGAAGATTTTTTGGAAAATTCCTACTGTAAACATATCAAAATGTAATTTTTGATTTGTAATATGCATTGTTAAGAACCTAATTTGGACAACTTTAAAGGTGATTTTCTCAGTCTTTTTAATTTTTTTTGCATCCTCAGATTTCTGATTTCAAATAGATGTATCTCAGTCAAATATATCTATCTATACCTATCCTAACAAACCATACATCAATAGAAAGCTTATTTATTGAGCTTTCATATGATGTATAAATCTCAGTTTTGTCAAATTTAACCTTATGACTGGTTTTGTGGTCCAGGGTCACATATAGACTTGGACTTACTTTAACAAATTTAGTAATAACTACCCTTACCTAAAAGAAGTAAGGAAAGGAAAGGAGTTGACGTGAGGCCAAGTATGGTACTAGGAATTTGTGCTCTGCATTTAACCCATCCAAGTGCACACACAGTAGTGAACACACACACACCGTGAACACACACCCAGAGCAGTGGGCAGCCATTGCTGCGGCGCCGGGGAGCAGTTGGAACTCAAGGCTCAAGGCCCAACTTGCTCAAGGACTCAGTATTGAGGGTGGAGAGAGTGCTGTACATTCACTCCCCCCACTTACAATCCCTGCTGGACCTGAGACTCGAACCCGCGACCTTTGGGTCACAAGTCCGACTCTCTAACCATTAGGCCATGGCACTTAAGTAAAGTTTAAGTATATTTTAAGTATACTTTATGTAGTAAGTATACAAATATCAGTGTACTAGTAGTATTGTTGTAAGTTCTGTTTCAATACTCATTAGGACTAAACTGACCTACTTTCAAGTATATAAAAGTATACTTTTAAGTAGACTTCAAGTATAACAGTAGTAAACTTTACACAAGTACACAACTAGTACACATCTGTTTTGTTTGTACTGCAAGTATACTAAAAGTGAACTTGGGTATACTGATAGTTTACTAATTAAATACTTGTAGCATTTTTAGTACAATTTGAAGTATAGTCTCAGTAAACTACTAGTTTAGTAGTTTTATATTGCAAGTATACTTGTAAGTTTTCTTTAAGTTTACTGCTGTGTCTCTATTTAGGTATTAATTTGTATATATTTTGTTATATGGATATCTGAACATACAAAACATCAAAAGAAAGAACAGGGTATCTGCTTGTAAACAAAAACATAAACACTTGAATGTGGGTACATTTCATAAATGAATAAAAAAAAAAAAAAAAAAACATTTTGAATAAAAAGCTGAAAAAAGACTGAATTGGAATCAGAATGATAGTCAAAATGTAGATGGAGTTGATCAACACCCCAAAGCTTGACAGTCATTATTACCTCTTCATGGGTTGGCATTTTATTCCATAACATTACACAGTTTTAATGCTGTTTTATGTCTAACGATTGTGTTAGATTCAATGTTAGGGAAAGTTACTTTTAAAAGTAATCCATTACAATATAGTGTTACTGCCTAAAAAAGTAACTAATTACATTACTTAGTTACTTTTTATGGAAAGTAATGCATTACATTACTTTTGCATTACTTTTTAAATCTGGGCAGGGCTTGCTTGTTCGTTTTTAAAATAAAACGTTCGATTTTTAGCAAATGTAAAAGCCCTTTCACATCAAAAAGTAAATTAAATAAGCATAAGGCTGAAGGAAAAGTAAATTCACGTCTCTACAGTAGAACTGTAGGAAAAGGAAGTTTAACACTCTTCAGCAATGAGAAAAATGAAGCACAAATGTTAGTTAATCTGAAGTCAGTTTTGCTTATTAGTATTGTAGAACTGGATCAACAAAGGTCAGCAGCAATGGTTAATAAAATGGGATTAAATACATTAAGGACTTTTTTTTGAAAAAGTAACTGAAAATTTAATGCATTACTTTACTAGTTGAAAAAAGTAATCTGATTAAGTAAACTGCATTACTTGTAATGCGTTACCCTCAACACTGGTTAGATTACATGTAGAAGCATCTGTTGTTTCAGTTTCTTCTTCTGTACAGAAGATGTGTAATAATGCCATAACCATATAACAATGAAAACATGGATTATTGAAGCACAAGTAGAGCTTAAATATATTTAGACTTTTCTAAGTATAAGTCAAATATAATTAAATGTCATTTTATATGAAGTATATAAAGCACATTTCTGATAAAAAGTAGACTGAAGGAATACTTTGCTATTTTTTTTAATTTTTTTTTTTTAAAAAGTATACTAATAGCACACTTTGATTAACTTATTTTTCGTAAGGGTAGACATGAGGGTGGAGTTGAGATGGAGGAGGGATCCTGAAGGAACTGCAGGATGCAGAAGAAAAGTTATGTATCAGATTTCACATGATCTACTTAATCTAAATTGTATTTTAAGAACCCATCTATTTGTGCATAATAAACGTAATAGGTTTTAAATGAAAATTAACAACAAGAGCAGAACCAATACACATAGTTTTATTTCCATACGTGTAGCCTTCGTCCGTGAGGAGAGACTGCTGTTTTGTTCCCTGACTCAGATGAGGGCTGACGTCAACAGGGATGGAGGATGGGTGGTCTGAGCTCTGTCATCCCCCCATCAGTGAGTGCAGATGTGAAACACACTGACAGACAGGAAGAGAACGCATCTCACTACATCACAGCTCTGATTCACTGTGCCTCCAGTGATGACCTGTCCTAAACTTCCTTATCTTATGTGCAAATTATCACACACACGTGTGGTTATGTGTGTATTTGGTTTGTGAGGATGCATGTATCTTTTGAAGTCTGTCAAGTGTGAATGTGAGTGTGTTTAGATTATGTGAAACAGCCATGCATATATGTAAATGTATGCACATAACATCTTGCACAATCCAGGGACTAGCGTGACACAGCTTATCTTTCTAATGACTTGTAAAACCACATAATTACTTGAAGATTCACCCAAATATGAAATATGCACACTTTCATGCTCTTTTGGGTTCATTAATCAGTTGCATGTCCAGAAAGAAAGCAACATGAGTTGTTTGTTTCTTTACACATTTCTTCTGCACATCATCATTTTGCAGATTTCTGCTTCATATATTCTCTGATGATGCATGCTTTGTTCAGTCTGCATCCTATCTGCAGCTACTCCCTGAGCCTGTGGCATAACATAGAGATGTTATAAGCTGTGACACTATGAGAGTCAAGCATTAGCACTCAAAAGGTCACTGCGAACAGACCACTAATTAATATAAATACACTGTCATTAGAAAGGAGATATTACAATTGATGGAAATGATGTGTTTTAGAGGCAAAGTTTGGTTGGTCTGTTCCCTATCTGCTGGATTACAGAATGATCGTCTAGGTTACGTATGTAACCCTCGTTCCCTGAAGGAGGGAACGGAGACGTTACATTGGGATCTCGCTTGAGAGACCAATCATCTCTGAGCCTTATTCAAAAGGCCAATGAAAATTGGCGAGTGGACGTGCGTGCCGGCCACGCCCCCGTACATACGGGTATATAAGATGGCGGCACGCACCACTCAGTTAGGCTTTTGCTGAAGAGCCGAATCGAGCCGGCGTCAGCGCGACGTCAGGTCGTGGCAGGGGAATATAACGTCTCCGTTCCCTCCTTCAGGGAACGAGGGTTACGTACGTAACCTAGACGTTACCCTTCAGTCGAATCACTTCGACGTTACATTGGGAACCAGACCCATGGAAAAGGCCACGATCCTGACGCCGCGTTACGCACAACCCCACGTGCTGGCAGGCGGACGTGTCAGCAGATGGAACTGTAACGTAACCTTCCCAACGCCCTGAGGCCCAATAAGGGGGCCTTACAGGGATGCCAGTTGTACTGAAGCATGGGTTGGGGGGGCGGAGCACATCTTTAACATGTGGAAAATGAGAATAATTCAATATATCCATAAAGCTTCTTAGGGATACACGAGGGAAACAGCGGTCTTCTCCGCTGGAATATTGAAAAGTATAGCCACAACCTGCGGGCCGAAGGAGACCCAGGCAGGATCACAGTCCAGACTACTCCGCGTCTAGCCCTGACTGCGGGGCATGGAGGACCCAGGGTTCACCGGAGGGAACATTCTGGGAGATGGCGCACGGATCCACGTGGGAATGGCGCAGCAAGCCGACACCAGCCATCCTCCTGCTCGCCTAAGGTCTTATGTTAAGACACGGGAGGATACGGCCTCTACGCGGAGATTGTAAAACCTAGCGAAGGTATTCGGTGTCGCCCAGCCCGCAGCTCTACAGATGTCTGCTAGTGAGGCGCCATGAGCCAACGCATAGGATGAAGCAACACTCCTAGTGGAGTGGGCATGAACACCTAAGGGGCATGGCTCTCTCTGATATAAATAAGACAGGGAGATGGCATCTACCACCCAATGGGCCAACCTCTGTTTGGAGACAGCATTCCCTTTCTGCTGACCTCCGAAGCAGACAAAGAGTTGCTCGGTGCGTCTGAAGTGCCGAGTACGGTCTACGTATAAGCGCAGAGCACGAACAGGGCACAGCAGCGCAGAAGCCGGGTCTGCCTCCTCCGGGGGCAGAGCTTGCAGGTTCACCACCTGATCGCGGAAGGGCGTGGTGGGAACCTTGTGCACATAACCGGGCTGGGGTCTCAGGATAACGTGAGAATCTCCGGGCCCGAACTCAAGGCACGTTTCGCTGACAGAGAAGGCTTGTAGGTCCCCTACCCTCTTGATGGAGGCCAGGGCAGTCAGGAGCGCTGTCTTAAGGGACAGGAATTTCAGCTCAACTGACGCAAGTGGCTCAAAGGGGGCCTCCCGTAGGCCGCGAAGGGCGATGGAGAGGTCCCAAAAGGGTACGAGGCACGGTCTGGGAGGGTTAATCCTCCTTGCGCCTTGCAGGAACCTCACGATGAGTTGGTGCTTACCCAGGGATGATCCATCAACTGCATCATGGTACGCTGCTATAGCAGCAACGTACACTTTGAGAGTCGAAGGGGACAGCCTGCACTCCAACTTCTCTTGCAGGAAGGAAAGCACTACTGCAATCGTGCATCTCTGTGGGTCCTCTCCTCGAGAGGAGCACCAGTCAGCGAACAGACCCCACCTCAGGGCGTAAGCCTGCCTCGTAGAGGGGGCTCGGGACTGAGTGATGGTATTTACCACGGCCTGGGGAAGGCCGGCGAGGTCTGAAGCGTCCCGTCCAGGAGCCAGACGTGCAGGTTCCATAGGTCGGGACGTGGGTGCCAGATTGTGCCCATCCCCTGAGAAAGAAGGTCTTTCCTCAAGGGGATTTTCCAGGGAGGGGCTGCCGCGAGGGAAATGAGTTCTGGGAACCAGGTCCGGGTGGGCCAGTGTGGCGCAACCAACAAGACCTTCTCCTCGTCCTCCCTGATCTTGCACAGGGTCTGTGCAAGGAGGCTCACTGGGGGAAAGGCGTACTTGAGCCCCGGAGGCCAGCTGTGTGCCAGAGCGTCTCTGCCGGGGGAAGCCTGGGTCAGAGAGTAAAAGAGCTGGCAGTGGGAGGTTTTGGGGGAGGCGAACAGATCTATCTGAGCCTGGCCGAAATGGCTCCAAATCAGCTGGACTGTCTCGGGGTGGAGTCGCCATTCTCCAGGGAGGGAAGACTGCCGTGAGAGCTGATCCGCTGCACGGTTGAGTTCGCCTGGAATGTGAACGGCACTTAGCGATTTTAGCCACGTTTGACTCCAAAGGAGCAGACGGCGGGCGAGTTGTGACATGCGAGGCGAGCGGAGGCCGCCCTGACGATTGATATACGCCACAGTTGCAGTGCTGTCGGTACGAACAAGCACGTGCTTCTGGTGCAGCGTCGATCGGAAGCGACGCAGGGCCAGAAGCACAGCCAACAACTCGAGGCAATTGATGTGCCACTGCAGCTGGGGTCCTGTCCAGGAGCCCGAAACTGCCTGCCCGTTGCATACAGCACCCCAACCCGTGGTGGAGGCATCCGTGTACACCACGACATGCCTGGAGACCTGCCCCAAGGGAACTCCGGCCCGAAGGAAGGCAAGGTCTGACCACGGGCTGAATAGGCAGCGACACTGCGGGGAAACGCCAATCCGGAGTGTGCCACGGTGCCATGCCCGTCTCGGGATTCGATCGTGTAACCAGCGCTGAAGCGGTCTCATATGAAGCAAGCCCAGCGGCGTGACCGCGGCCGCAGCTGCCATATGCCCCAGGAGCCTCTGGAATGTTTTGAGAGGGCCTTGTGTCTGAATAAGTCTAGACATCTCAGCACCGACTGAGAGCGCTCGTTTGTGAGGCGGGCCGTCATAGTGATCGAGTCCAGCTCCACACCAAGAAAAGAGATCCTCTGCACTGGGGAGAGTTTGCTCTTCTCTCGGTTGACCTGAAGGCCCAGATGGTTGAGATGCCGAAGCACCAGGTCCCTCTGTTCGCACAACAGGTCTCGCGAGTGAGCTATGAGAAGCCAGTCGTCGAGATAGTTGACCGACGTGACCGTGGTGGGGCAGCCTGGGGGGGGAGGGGAAGGGGACCGTCCCCAGAGAACAAAGGGTTCTGGGGGAGAGTCTGGCTGCACATAGCAGGGCTTACCTTCTTCCCTGGTTCCCGTGCTGGCGATATCAGGCTCCGAGTCCGGTTCCAAGGAGTGTAAGTGCTGCCAGAAAGGGGAACTCAGGGCCGAGGCCCCAGAGGTGAGGAAATTGGCTCTTTTTGTGAAAAGGTGGGTACAGCCGACCCGTGGGCCGGCGGCGATGTAAAAGCACACAGAAGCTCCCGGCCCTCCACCGGGAGTGGGGACGTTGTCACTGTCCCCCGAAGAGCAATCTCCAACACCTCTGGGTTGCCCGCATCAGGGACGCTTCGCGGCCTTCCTTCTCCGGGTGGCTGTAGCGGGTCCCTGAGAGGCGGGCGGCGCCGCTCTCCTGCGGCCAGCTCTGCGCCGGGCTGCCAACCTGGCTTCATGGGCCTCAGCGGGTGTAGGAGCTGGAGTTGTTTTGGGGGCCGCAGGGGGGCGCCCTCGGCGACGGGCATGTGGAGGCGGGGTCACCGGCGGCGGGATTAGGGCTTCGCGGCGGGGCAGGATGTGTTTGATGGCCTCCGTCTGCTTCTGGACCGCCGAGAACTGCTGGGCAAAGTCCTCGACGGTGTCGCCGAACAGGCCGCTCTGGGAGATGGGAGCGTCGAGAAAGCGAGCTTTGTCGGCGTCTGCCATCTGAGCCAGATTGAACCACAGATGTCGCTCCTGGACAACAGCGGTGGACATCACCTGACCAAGAGACCGTGCCGTGACCTTCGTCGCCCTTAGGGCAAAGTCGGTGGTGGCACGGAGTTCCTGCATCATGTCTTGGTCAGGACCACCCTCGTGCAGCTGTTTTAGCGCCTGCGCCTGGTAGACCTGTAAGGTGGCCATGGCATGCAGGGCGGAGGCAGCCTGTCCAGCGGTACGGAACACGCGGCCCGCAAGGGCGGACGAACGCTCACACGCCTTTGGAGGGTAGATGCGGCCGGTCCCGCCAGGTGGCAGCGCCCCGTGGGCATAAGTGCACCGCGATAGCGCGCTCGACCTGGGGAACCAACTCGTATCCCCGGGCTGCTCTGCCATCGAGGGTGGCGAGGTAGGAGGAGCTGGGGCGAAGGCGCGAGGAAAAAGGCGCCCGCCATGTTTTAATCAGCTCCTCATGCACCTCCGGAAAGAATGGAATGGGGGGAGGGCGCGGCGGAACCGCAGGCGCCCCCCTCAGGAACCAGTCGCCAAGCCTAGAGGGATCGGCGGGAGGTGTATCAGATACCTCGAGGCCGATCCCCCTGGCGGCACGGAGCATAGCCGACAGTTCAGCATCCATGTCAGACGGGGCAGCGACCACAGGGGGGCGCTGGCCCGCCGAGATGTCTGCATCACTACCGGACTCTCCCTCTGACGCAGCAACAGACATCTCTTCATCCGGTGGTGCGCCAAAGGAGATGCTCGGCCCGGAAACCGGGGAAGCATACTGCTTTGGCCACTGGACGGGGCCACACTGGGGTGCAGACGGCTGCGGGGCTGTTTGGGCCGACGGCGCGTTACGCACTGTAACCTTTAAACCCCCCCGTTGCCTTGCCACAGCGGCCGAAAAGCATTGAGGGCTTAGCGACGAGCTGTGGGGCTCGGAGGGGAGCCGTCTCGCGAACGAGCGGCGGTTCTTCAGCGTGGCCATGGTCATGCGTTTGCAATGAACGCACGAACCATCCGTGAACGCTGCCTCAGCATGCTCTAAACCCAGGCATGTGAGGCAGTGTTCATGTCCGTCCTCGGAGATGAGGAAACTGCCACATCCAGCAGCGCACTGCCGGAAAACCATTCTGAAAAGAACGTCTTTCACGGCCATGAGAAATTGCTCTTATAGTCCCGGTCTGCCCAGGGAGGAACCGCGGCACTTCTGTGCACTCAGGGGCTGCTCGCTGGAGCGCAGGAGGCTTCTTGATGGCCGTAAAAACGGCCGCCCGCAGGACACCGCTGACGGCTGCCAAAAGCTCTTTTAGTTCTTTCACTCTTTCAGATGGCAGCACGTCAGCGGAGAAGAGTCTTGGAGCAGGAATACTCGAAGTCAATATGTTTCCTTCGTTGTTTGGAGGCTCGAGCAGAAAGGCTCTGAAGAAAAAGTCTAACTGAGTGGTGCGCGCCGCCATCTTATATACCCGTATGTACGGGGGCGTGGCCGGCACGCACGTCCACTCGCCAATTTTCATTGGCCTTTTGAATAAGGCTCAGAGATGATTGGTCTCTCAAGCGAGATCCCAATGTAACGTCGAAGTGATTCGACTGAAGGGGAACAACCCATATCCACCGCCATTAGAAAACACAGAACTATGCAAACATCAGCACAATGCCACAACAGGTGTAGATTTGATACAGAAGTTTTTAAAACAAAGGCATGTATGTATCAATATTATCTTTTTATTTAATATAATACTTATTATACCCAAAAATAAGTATACTTTCACAATACGCTGCTGGAAGGACGGTGGAGATGCAAAGTAAGATGAAACAGTCTTTAATAAAAGAAACACAAGGAATAATCCACAACAGCAACTGGAGCGAGCAAATACACATATCAGACAAAGCAGACCCAACAGAGACAGAATGCACAGGCTACAACTTAAAAACAGGAGACATAAGAATTGATTACTTCCTTGTTTTAAACAAGCCAACTCTGTACTGTACCGTAATAGGAGTGTACTTTGCTTGTTTTCTTTACATAATCCATTCACAATCGAAGAAAAGTTTTGTTTAAGAGGACCAAACGTCCATGTATACTGTTTCAAGAATGACAGAACGCGAGTTTAAAAAAATATGCGAGTAAATCGGCTAAATATGCGCGAGTCACAACTACACAACTACAGCAGTAACACGTTTGTGTTGGTTAAATATAGGCTATTTAATAGCTTTTACAGTTCAAGATAAAGCTTAAAATTTGTAGTTATTAAATTCATAATAATTCATATTGAGTGATTTATTTAATTCTTTTACCATTAATATTTAACTTATTTATTTTGTAGTGAACTATATATAAATATTTAAATAATTCACCCTTATAGGCTGTTTGTGTCTGAATATTTATTTATTTTAATGACTTTCTGCACTTGCTATACCATATACTTCAGAGTGCAGTAAAATTACAACAATTTATTATACTGGTAATTATATAATAAATCGAAAAGCAAGAGATCTTGAAAAACGAGGGAGTTGAAATGGCAGCTGCAGCCAATGATTGATCCTCTGTTGCCATCTTCTGGTTATATGAGTAATCTAATGTCATTTTCATCTTAAAAATACATTGTTTTCCGTGAAAAGACATTTTTTTCCATGTCGCCTTTATGAATGAAAAGTGAATCTTTGAAGTGAATTTTATTGCACCGCTGTAGATTTGAAAAACAATAAAAGTATTTAAAATATTACAAGATTTATGAATTACTGATCATCAAGAGTACGATTAAGATGTCCTTGAAGAGAAGTATCGCTAGCTAGCTAACGTTAGCCTAAACACGTTATGATAGTGTTTAGCTGTTAGCATTTAAATGTACAACTATGCAGGTTCTATCCTGGGATTACCAGCTTCCGCATTTAAATGATATGTTGTTAAATAATATGAAACTGAATGTTCATGCCGCTATCATTATTTACAATGTTGCAATTATTATTTTTCTCAGTTTCTGATAATAACGAGGCAGTAGAGGAGTCTCATAAGTGTCTACCTATATATAGCACATATAAATGAGTTTCAGCTGAAGTTAACGAGCTGCTTATCATTATGCGGAAGTTATAAAGAACGCTCCATGCATATAGTCAACTGGGGAACACAGGTCCACAGAATGATAATCAGACTAAACAAGAACAGGAACATGACCAAATAAAGGCACACAGGAACAGAAACGGGTGAAAACACAACAAAACAGGTCCATATTCCTGACAAATACTTTATTAATTATAATTATTCAAAACATGCATGATTGCAGTATTACTATATAACATTGTAAATTTTGTTGTTTTAAACAATCTAGTCACAAGGACAATTTTAAACATTGATTAAACTGTAACAAATTCACTAAATTGTATTACATACTGATTAGTTAACACATCTTCCTTAGTAGTTAACAGTAGTGAGTCAAGTGTTAATGAATAGTTGCCTGTTAGTTATTCAATAATTCCTTATTAGTTCTGCAGTAAGAAACAGTATTCTAAAGTGTTACCGTTATTTCTTTTGCTTGGAGCTTGTAGTTTATGGATGTACAGTGGCAAGAATATGTTAGTGAACCTTTTTATACATTTCGTATATTGATGCGCAACAGCACCAAAATATTTTTTTTTTCAAGGCTAAAAATGTCTTGAACAACTAGGAAGGCATAATTCAGCATTTTATATGCCATTGCTTCAACATCTAGGTATGAAAAAAATCATACTGATAACATGAAAAAATCAACCTGATAATGGTCAGTCTGATGCCTGGCATGCAGCACCACTTCAAATTCTAAATGGTGAGATGTGCCTTTCGCTTACAGAAATCACTGATATTGCTTCATCATACTTGGCAACTCCCTAATTTATTCTGGCAAATTAGTTTTACTCATCATCTGGGTCTGACAATGTGTGAATGTGTGAAAGTCCTTAAAAGTCTCTACATGATGCTCTGAGAAGAATACGTTCTTATGATCAGACGTAATGATTTAGCACCGTCACTGGTGAGAGACTTTATTCTACACAGATATGTCTACTATAAACATCACAGAAATTAAGGCCTATCACCTGGTTTCATTTAATTTTTTGCATTTTTGCTTTGCTTTGCTCTTAATGAAGACTTTCACTGTTTAGATCCTGTTTTGTTCAATGATTGCAACCAGGTTGTGTCTCACTGCAGTGCATCCCAGCACAGTCAATGGAAAGCATTCCCTCTATCGGATTCACTTGACCATGTGGAATTTAAAAAATGCTTTACCATACCTTCCTCCAGAGACTTTGGCATTAATGTGTATTGTCAGTATCCCCCCCCCCCACCCCCCCCTAATTTACATTAGATGTTGTTTGGCTGATATGAATTAATAATAATCATTCTTTCCATAAGATTTGTCATAGTAACAACTTAATCAACTGCATTCATCAATCTTGTGCACTTTTCTTCCGTATCCATTCATGGTGTTTACAAGTTGTGTTAGTTTCTCTTCTTTGTGTTTTTGTTAATACGATTCCTTTTATGACAGTTTTGGTAACACTTTCTATGAAGCCCATGTTTATAATACAAAAGGGTATCAACTCATGAGTAATCATAACAACAATTGTAATACCAGGAACCACACTCCAGTGGTTGAATCTTACCTCTCAGACAGGTCCTTTAAGATATCTTGGAGAGGTGAGATATCCAAGTCGCAACATCTAGCTACTGGAGTACCTCAGGGCTCAGTTCTTGGACCACTTCTCTTCTTTGTCTACATGGCATCACTAGGTTCTGTCATTCAGAAACAAGGCTTTTCATTTCACTGCTATGCTGATGACACTCAACTCTACCTTTCATTCAATCCTGATGACCCGAAGATAGCTTCTCACATCTCAGCTTGCAACAGACATTTCTAGCTGGATGAAGGACCATCATCTTCAACTCAACCTTGCCAAGACAAAACCGCTTGTGGTTCCATCAAACCCATCGTTTCATCACAATTTCATCACATCCAGTTAGGCACACCAACCATAACTCCTTCAAAAACAGCCAGAAACCTTGGAGTTGTAATTGATGATCAGCTGGCCTTCCCAGACCACGTTGCTAAAACTACCCGGTCCTGCAGATTTGCTTTATTCAACATCAGGAAGATCAGGCCCTTTCTTTCAGAATATGCTTCACAACTCCTTGTTCAAGCTCTTGTTCTGTCCATGCTGGACTATTGCAATGCTCTTTTGACAGGTCTTCCAGCCAGATCTATCAAACATTTACAATTAATCCCGAATGTGGCTGCAAGATTTTTTTTTAATGAGCTGAAAAGAATGCACGTCACACCTCTCTTCATCAATCTGCACTGGCTAACAATAGCTGCTTGCATAAAATTTAAGGCATTAATGTTTGCCAGCAAAACCACCACTGGCTCTGCACCTCTTTACCTAAATTCATTACTTCAGACTTATGTGCCTCTAGAAGCTTGCATTCTGCAAGTGAACAGCACATTATTGTGACATCCCAAAGAGGCACAAAATCACTTTCACTGACTTTCACATTACATCCGAACTCAATCCGAACAGCTCTGAGTCCTTAGCCATCTTCAAGAATGGGCTAAAACACATCTCTTCCATCTTTATTTGACCCTCTAACTCTAGCACTCTCTATCCTAATTATATTCCTTATAAAAAAAATAAAAAAATGGCCCTTTTAGATTTATACTCTATGCATTTACTTACTGCTTGTTTTCTAAAAAAAACAACAACAACAACAACAACAAAAAAACTAGCTTCTCTATTCTTTTTGTAATCTATCTATTTGTAGGCCTCTAACACTAGCTTGCTTTTTATATTCTATTTTCTTTTTTATTATATAATTTAAAATAACCCTTGCTATGTGTACTGTGTTAGACTAAATGAGACTTGTCATAGAACTTGCATGTTATTGCTCTTTTGTTGATTTTGATTGCTCCATTGCCCAAGTCGCCAAGCTTCCATGTTAATTAATTAATTAAATGATGTGAGCTATATTTAATCCTCTTCAACTGAAAAAAATGCAATATTTTAAATGGTTAAATTTTATTTTGATGGAGCCCTTAGTCTACTGAATAGCTTACTACATATCAATTAACTCTTATTAGAGTATTGGGTTAGGATTTGGTTAAGATTAGGGTAGGTAGAATGTTATGTACTGTAAAGTTACTTATAGTCAGTATGTCTGTTGTTGGGCTATTAACAGTATTCAGTCAAATAAAGATGGAAGAGATGTGTTTTTAGCCGATTCTTGAATTTTTACTGCTAATGTGAGGGGTCTTCCAACACCTTAAAGGGATCAAATCAAATTTGCCTTGATCTTTTGGCATATAAGAGATCTTTGTTCCATTAAAGCATCCTGCAAATTTAATAGCTTAAAACATTCTCCTCATTATCAACAAAGCATTATGTAATCAATCATTCACTTTCTGACCCATGCATGTGCTTGAGTCTGTTGTCAAAGTGAAAGAACATTCATTTTGATGTGTTTGGTATAAACAGATATCAGATATCAGTAGGATCCCAGCATAAGAAACAAGTGGATAGTTTATTTTTTATGACATCTCCGAATCGTGTCTGAGGATTGATCGGAACATATTGTTTTGTAATTGAGGCACAGTGTCATGGAGAGTTCATTAGGAAACAATTGTTAAAAGAAGTGATACTAGATAATATGCGTAGACGGTAATATAAATCTTAAAAGAGAAATTGAAGAAAACATACAAAGAAAACTGGACTTCACCTGGACTTCTTTATGAGGCACACAACCCTGTAATGATGTTGGGTTATTTTCCATAGTGAACAGGAGGGTGTAAAATGTACCACAAGTTCTTCAATGATGATTTTCTTTAGAACCAACAATTTAGATGTGGAACAATTTAGACTTGGAAGACATTTCCATTGTCTAACATTTTAGTGCAACCTTTTGATTTCTCACAGGTGGACAAACACAAACTATTTAGGTACATGAAGATCTGGAATTCTCTTTCAAATACTTTCAAATTTGATCCTTTCGCAAAACATGACTTAGTACTTTCAGGCAATCACAGAGTTCAGACATTTCTTGTAGTTGGCCACCAGGTTTGCACACATCTCGGGAGGGATTTTGTCCCACTCCTCTTTGCAGATCCTCTGCAAGTCATTAAGGTTTCGATGCTAACATTTGGCAACTTGAACCTTTAGCTCCCTCCACAGATTTTCTATGGGATTAAGGTCTGGAGACTGGCTAGGCCACTCCAGGACTTCTTCCAGTGCTTCTTCTTGAGCCTCGTTGTTGCCTTGGCCGTGTGTTTTGGGTCATTGTCATGCTGGAATACCCATCCACGACCCATTTTCAATGCCCTGAAGGAGGTTCTCACCTATTATTTGATGGTACATGGCCCCGTCTATCGTCCCTTTGATGTGGTGCAGTTGTCCTGTCCCCTTAGCAGAAAAAACACCCCAAAACATAATGTTTCCACCTCCACATTTGACGGTGGAGAATGGAGATGGTGTTCTTGGGGTCATAGGCAGCATTCCTCCTCGTCCAAACATGGCGAGTTGAGTTGATGCCAAAGAGCTTGATTCTGGTCTCATCTGACCACAACACTTTCACCCAGTTCTCCTCTGAATCATTTAGATGTTCATTGGCAAACTTCAGACAGGCCTGTACATGTGTTTTCTTGAGCAGGAGGAACTTGAGGGTGCTGCAGGATTTCAGTCCTTCACAGTGCAGTGTGTTATCAATTGTTTTCTTGGTGACTATGGTTCCAGCTGCCTTGAGATCATTGACAAGATCCTCCCGTGTAGTTTTGGGCTGATTCCTCACCGTTCTCACGATCATTGAAACTCCACAAAGTGAGATCTTGCATGGAGCCCCAGACCGAGGGAGACTGACAGTTATTTTTCTCCAACTCTTGTCACCTTCTGACCAAGCTGCTTGGCGATGGTCTTGTAGCCCATTCCAGCCTTGTGTAGGTCTACAATCTTGTCCCTGACATCCTTGGACAGCTCTTTGGTCTTGGCCATGGTGGAGAGTTTAGAATCTGATTGATTGATTGATTGCTTCTGTGGACAGGTGTCTTTTATACAGGCAACAAACTGAGATTAGGAGCAGTCCCTTTAAGAGAGATTCTAGGCATTCACCCTCAAGGCATTCTAGGTGAATTTGACTTCCTTTTTTCAGACAAATGCAATCAGAATTATTTAAAAAAAAATTCTGGCTCCTGCAGGCTTTATAATGGCAGTAAGCGGGTGTTTCTTTCCAGCAGTCCAAAACAAGTCCAATAAAGTGCATCCATCCATAATAAAAAAAAAGTGCCTCACACGGCTCCTGGGGGTGAATAAAGGCCTCCTTTAGTGAACTGATGCATTTTTGTCAAAAAAAAAAATGTGAACAACTGTTAAAAATTAAAGATTAAAGTGATTATTACATTTTAATTATGGATACTTTTTTTTGACAAAAATGCATCAATTCGCTACAGGAGGCCTTTATTCATCCCACGGAGCATGGAATTTTTGTGGTAAAATGTAAGAATGGAATATATTGTCATTCTGCCACAACAACTGGGTACCTCTGTTTTTAATAGATATACTGTATAATCAACAAAATTACAATTGGATAAATAATAATCTAAATCACATACACTCTAAAAATACATGGTAACAAAATAAACATCAACAATGTTAAAAACTGGCAGTGTTAGACTCCCAGAAAGCATTGGATAATTTGTTTTTATATTAAACTGTTGGAACTGATCAATGCATTTGTTAAAATCTAAACAGTTCTCTGGATTGTACTGTTAACAATAATTTGACAATAATTCATGGGACTATGAGTACCTGCAAAACTAAATAATACAACAGACAGATCTGGAGTTTGGCTTTGGCATGCCCATTCATTAGGACCTCTGTATTTTTAACATGTTCATTATTTCAGCCCAGTTAATTACTGCTTATTGGTTATTGTCGTGCATTCTTTGTTATCTTTATTTGCACCATTTGTACTGTTCGAAACAATTAGGCTGTCGTTGCAAAATACAGGCTCCTAATAAACGGCTTTTAGTGAAGACTGAAAATCAACACAGATTATAGACTACGAATATTTTCTGTTTATTCATACATTTTACATAACAATCGTGCTTTTTTTGTATGACACCATTTAAATACATGTCCTATTGTTACAATTTTAGGCAGTATAACAGTTAAAAATATACAAAACAATATTATTTCTTACGAGACATAAATTCTATTTGTTTTATAATCCTTTTATAATCATCTTCACTCATAATTTCCATTAGATATGTGCTTCAGAGATCAAAATATTATTGCAGAAAACAGCAATTGTTTTTCAAATATGTCAACATTTAGACAAAAACGTAATCATGGAGTACAGACATTCACGTTTACATGTTTTACACAATACGACTTTACAATAAAGTTCCAGATAAAACGGCAGTAAAATAACTTTGTACAAAATTCAAAGGACATAGCCATTTCACATTTTATGTAGGTACGTATCTCCTCTTAGTAAACATGTTTAACGTGACCGATCGCTTTTCACATGTAGCTGCCTTTGACGCCAAAACTGTCACCACATCATTGCCCTAGCATTGGAGAAGTCTTTTGTGCTTTCGGGGAAAGAAAAAAGGGCCAAAACACCCTTGTGTAATTTTGTTTGTGCTACTTCAAATGCGGTATAACTATTATACCATAGAAATATTTTGTATACTTTTTTCAAAAAAGCATGGCACAGTCAAGTAGTGTAAACCATTGTTATGGAGTGGCCAGTTTGTGTGTGCGTTTCTGTTTTGTTTTAGCACTGCACCTATTCAACATTTTGGCACATGAAGTAACTAATGGTCATGCAAATCACGACTACATTAATCACAGGCTTAAGGAGCAGATATGCGCTCAGGGTCAGAGACATATCTGAGATTTTTTTTTCTTTTTTTTTTTTTTTTTTTTTTCTTTTTGTCTTTTTTGGATATTCCTGAGGGGACATGTAAACAGGACACTGAATCGACAGTACTCATCAATAATCATCAAAAATGTTCACCCTGTGTTTTTTACGATGTTTTCATTTTCTGTATTTTTATACCCTGTGCTTTACGAACTACACACTGGCAGGCATAGATTTGTTTTTGCTTAAGTCTATGATTTTGGTCCTTGGTCTCAACATTAAAGTACAAAGCATTCTAAAAAATAATTCTAAAAATGTTATAATCACATACAAGTAGTGTCTTCTTTTTTATCTCAGAAAAAAAAAATAGTAACAGTCTCTCTCAACAACAAAAAAAAAATTTCAACAACACATAACGGGTCACCCAAGGGCTCTACCGATTAGAAATTCATTGTGCTTCAGACACAGGGCTTGCTTGATACACCTTGGTTTTCCCAAATGACCCAGAATGTAACAATCTCGGCCAGTTTCTCATTGATACTCATGGATTCCCGCTTTGTCCCCAGTGCAACATAGAAACAATACATACCTCACATAAATAGCTTATGCATTGCAAAACAATGCACTGTCCTTAAATCTAACTCACAGTATAACCTTAGCAGAGACAAGTTCACATAATACATAGTACAAGTCATTTAACACTGACACTCTTTGCTTTGCATTTGGAAAGCTTACAGCACATGTAAGTTTTTCAAATGCAAGTGTTTTTGTGTTTGTTTTTGTTTTTATGTTTTATATATATATATATATATGTTGTTTTTTTTTTTTTTTTTTTTTTTACTTTAGCTTTTTTCATGTTTAGCTTGATTATGTATGACCCCTGGAGGTAGATGATTCTATTACTGTATAAACATGGAAGTCTTCTGTGTTGTTAATCTTTGATTGCTCTCTGCTGGGGTTCACTTCTACTGGTTTTATACGTTGGCATCATTGCCAGGGTTACTTGGAGAACAACTATCAGCCTGCACCTGTGGATCAGTTTGCGGTTGTGGTTGCGGCTGTGGCTGTGGTGGTTGTTGTGGTTGTTGCGGTGATTGTGGTTGCTGTGGTGCTTGGTCTGGCTGCTGCGGTTGTTGCGGTGATTGCGGTGATTGTGGCTGCTGCGGTGATTGCTCTGGCTGCTGTGGCTGTGTCTGCTGCTGCTGTTGCTCGGGCCCGTTCTCCTGAGCACGCTTGACTGCTGGAGGCTGCAGCATTATCCTGATCCGCTGAAATGAGCCCCAGAACCAGCACCAGTAAGCACAAATATTCCATCACTATTGTACATAATTTCAGCTCTAAATGAAAACAGTTACCTCCTTATATGTGCCCTTCAGGGTGAGGAACATGTAGCCCATATAACCAGGTATGAGGACCATAGAGGACAGCGCCATGAGCCAGCCCACTCCTTGGCCCCATTTAGGGAACACATAGTTGTTCATCGTAAGAGGAACCATTTGTACCGCGCTGAAGAGGAACACGCCCTGTAGAGAAGCTCTGTTTACAAATACTGCAGTTTTCACATAATTACACCACCATTTATGATTCTTACGTCTGACTGCAAGACTTTAGAAACATTCTGAAATAGGGGAGCGCGGGGCACAACCTAACACTTTTTGAATTTCTCAGTTTATTTAAATCCACATGGAGTTCAGAGTATAATTTTCATCCACATTAATTTCACACTTGTCTAGTACAAATATGTCGCTTTGTTTCATAATTACAGTGTATACGTTATTTACCTCAAAAGAAAGGAAGTGAAATGTTACAATATGCCCCGTAGGTGGGGTACAATGTAACATCTGAGGGGCACTTTGTAACATAACCATATGACCAGTTTTGGGGGTAAAGCAAGTTACGCAAGTTACGTAATAATATTACTTTTTCCAAGTAACTAAGTAACGCATTACTTTTTAATTGACAAGAAAATATCTGAGTTACTTTTTCCCCCATTTGTTGATTAAAAGCTCTCCTGTCCCCATGTTAAGAAAGTTGTAAGATGTTACTATAGTTCTAGAATAAATGTGAACATGCATTAATTCATCTCCCTCACTAAAAAAACAGATACAGTATTCCTCAAAATGAATAAAAACAGTGAAATTAATAAGTTAAATAATACAAATATCCTTTATGTATTTAATCCCATTTTATTAACCTTCAATGATCCAATTCATCCAAACTAATAAGCAAAAATTACTCAAGATAATCTAACATTTTTTTTTTTTATTGCTGAAGAGTTAAATTTTTTTCTCCTGCAGTCTACTGTACAGATGTGAATTTACTTTTCTCTAAGCCTGAGGCTTTTGGTGTGAAAAGGCTTTTACATTTTCCAAAAATATAACTTTTTTAAAAACAAACAAGCAAGCCCTGTCCAGATTTAAAAAGTAATGTAGAAGTAACGTAACGCATTACTTTCCATAAAAAGTAACTAAGTAACGTAATTAGTTACTTTTTTAGGGAGTAACTCAATATCGTAATGCATTAATTTTAAAAGTAACTTTCCCCAACACTGCATATGACAGCTTAAAATGTTATCTGGTCGACTGAAAAAAAAAATATATATATACAAGACAAACTATAATATTTTGTCAATAAAATTTAATTATTAACTTTTTCAAATAAATAATGGTGTGGTTTTTTTATTTTAAAAAATAATCTAATTTTGGAATTTGACAATGAACATATCACAACCATGTTGGGATGGCCCTGATCACAACACATGGCTGTACAGTATAGTCCAACATCTAGACATTCAGAAAAACACTCCACTCCCTCCACACACAGCTCTCAAAGGAAGGGAAGACAAATAAACGAGCCAGAAATAATAATTTCTGGACATTAAACATTGACTCTCAGTCTTTATTCACCTGTTTATTGTGGTTTCTCATTAAAATCCGTAAAAGTAAATGGTGTAAATTACATCACTAATGTCATAAAATAGCATAGTTTAATAACAGCGCGGCACATTGTAACGCAGTGCTACAACGTTCCCCATCTGCACGACTGAAATTTAAAACAGGTTAGTGTCTTCTGCTGGTTTGCGAAGCATTAATAAACTGATAAATAACAGATTGAAGATTAAAATAATAGCAGATTTGTCTAGTTTTAAATTAATACTAAAAACTGAGATGAAAAATTTACTTCAGCAAGAAATGTACTTTTATTATGGTAAAATAAATATTCAGCGATATCTTCAAAAGACTTTAGAATTTTGGCACACTTTTTTTTCTGTATAGTGTTGCTATGGCAACTAGGAAATACCATAAATTTGATTATGCTAGCATGTGTGGAAATATTTACAACTAACGTTAGTTTGTGCCCTGCACTCCCCTATGTCTTGTCATAGTCAAGGAATGGGATAAACCAAAAATTGTCTAGAGACAAATAAAATGTAAAGAACATTTGGATTTGGTTGTTTGGTAATTGTGAAGAACTAGGGTCATTCTACACAGCAGATGTGTTATGTGTCCCTCATTAACATGTGCAAAAAATAACTTTAATAATCAATAGCTGATACTAACTGATACTATCAGATTAAAATGAGTTGAGCTTGATAATGACAATAACTTCGGAGCTCTGTCACCTAGGGCTGCTCGATTATGGCAAAAATCATAATCACGATTATTTTGGACAATATTGTAATCACAATTATTTAACATGATTCTGAGTGGGTCTGGAACTTTATATTATTGATTAATTTAAAGATAGCAATACAAAAAATATACAAATGAAACATTTTTTTTTTTTTTTTTTACAAAAGTCCCTCCGTCAAGAGCAGTGAGTGATTTTGTCTTTGTCTTTTGTTGTTTTATTAACATTAAGCAGAGACGGCAGGAGAAATATTACTTGTGGCTGCTTTAACAGCTGCACGCATCCAATATACACATGTATTTTCATTCTCAGGTTTTTACATTAATTTGAGACATAGCTGACGGAGGTTCGAATTATCACCAAACGCCACATTTTGACATATATTTTTATGTATTTGACCATTTAGGTACGCATCTTAAGCTAAACGTTTACTTTACTTATCCGTGATCTTTTCATCTCTGTACGCATACACAGAACAACACAAATTCTCTTTCATGCTTTTGAAAACATGACATCAAATAAGCATTAATAAATAGGGTTGGGAATCGAAAATCGATTCCGATTCTGGAATCGGATACTTAAGATAAAGAATCGGATACTTGTTATAAAATTAAAATTTCGATTCCTTGTTTCGATTCCTGGGTGCATTTTTTCATCTAGTGATCTGCCAGGACCTTACGTGGTAATGTAAACATCAGTCGAAAAGATGGATCACGGTAAGCGTTTAAAAGTGTGTCTACGCTTTGTAAAATCCGAAGACAAATCTACCGCTGCACGCAAACTTCATCTTAGAGATCTGCAAGGGACGGATTTTAGTCCTGCGCCCGCCCGCTCCAGAAGGAATATATGTTATTTCGTCCCGCAAAAGCCCACATAAAAGTAAATTATACCCCCGCGGGAAGACAGGTATCTACTTTATCTCTTGGCTGCATGAAACAAACCCTCCCGGTAATGTAAAGGCAAAGATGACCAGAGTAATAGTAACGAACTCGAGCATTGCCTAATGTATTCATTCTTGTATATCAGAGTCGTACATTAGGCACGCATAAGTCCGCTGTTGATTCACAAACTATTCATGCTTTCGGGACTCTGATCCATAGTGTGAAATTTCAAAATATTTGCATAGTTTTCAAAATGAATGTCCTGTGAGTTTTTTTTTATAATGAATGCTTACCCATAGAGGTGGATCTTGTAAGGGTCAGTGGTGTTTATGCACATAATTATGAGCACCAGCATAAACAGATTTACAATGTATTTGCTGTATTTTTCATTTATATGTTTATTTTATAATAAATACAAACAGTAGATATTCAGTCACTTAAGAAAGAGTACTCTGAAGTTGTGAAGAATGTGAATTAAATAATTTAGGTGCTTTAAATCTGTATATGTATATTCATGTTAAAAAGGAGGGTTTTCTTTTAAATTCAAAAGTATAGCTTTAATTTAAAGCTTGTTTGAATTTTTTTATAACATGCAGGTGAAAAATAAAAAGACAAAACAAATGTTTAGGTTAATAAAAAAGGTTCAAAAATAAACACCTTTAGAGGAAATGTCAGGCATAGGGGGGCCTTGCAAAATTGACCTGAGAAGAAGGGGGCCCTGATATAAAAAAGGTTGAGAACCCCTGTAATAAAATAATATGTTGCAAGCTAGCACTGAAAATAAACATGTTTAATATATTAATGTTTGATTTTTGTGTTTGTTGTTGTTGTTGTTTTTTACTAAATTGGAATCGAAACTGGGAATCTGTCACGGTAAAAGATGGAGGTCTGGGTCCAGATGCAGGTGAGTAGTATTTTAATAATAAAACAATAAACAAAGCAAAAGGCCAACACGGCACAAAACTAAACATAAGAACTAAAACACAAAATAAACAAGATCTAGAACATAACTTGAGTCCGGGAATTCAGGAGCATGAAAAACAAACATGACACGAGACAATGCAGACATGAAGCAGAATGAGCAGTGAGGATACTTATAGTCTTGATGATAATTGTGAACAGATGTGGGTGATCAGTGCTGATGACAAGGACAGGTGGACAATCAAGGAAGTGCAGTGTAGGACAGCGACCTCAGGTGGCTGAGGGAAAATCCACAGCCCCGATCATGACAGAATCGAAAAGAATCTGAATCGATAAGTGGAATCGAAATCGGAATCGATAAAATTCAAACGATACCCAACCCTATTAATAAATCAAGCACGTCCTATTTTATGTCGTGTTAAATGATTTTACTGATTTGCATGTGAAATTGGGCTTTTATAAAAGAGCAAAAGTGCACAAAGGGGCGGAATCGGGAGCAATAACCGTTTTATCTCAATTATTGTATTTTCATAATCATTTTAAGCCGAAATCGAATTTCGATTGATTGCATAGCCCTACTGTCACCATTACTGAACTGAATCAACATTAAACTGACTTGAGCTGAGAAATAAAACTATGGCCTTTTGTAGAGCTGCTTATAGCTAAATTGAACTTGTTTCATAATTGATGAATGTGGCAAAATTGACAGGGTGCTTTCACACCTGACACTTTGTTTCAGAACCTGGCATGTTTCCCCACTTAGCTCGGTTCGGTTGGGCATATGTGATCACGGCATTCGCTCTCGGATGTGCTCGGAATAAGATGGTCTCTGCTTGATTGAAAATGAACTCTGGAGCGGTTTGGTCGTAGTGAAAAAGCAATCCAATCCAAAGGACCAAAAAACCAGGTGATATCACAGTGTATAATGAGTAATTACAGTGCTGTAAAAAGCAGTAGCTTTGTTGTTTTGCTAATGCCTCTTAAAATTAACCTGTGTATGTCTGTGTGTGGGCATGTCTTCGCCATTTAAAAATCAAATGCCATCTTATTGCTCTCTTTGTAGTAGGTGCATTTTAAAAATGTTTTCCCAACGAATCCTGGACTCCTGGACGGATATAACTAATATAACGACAGCTACAAAAAATGCAACAGTAAGCCCACAAAGCTGTTGTTGTTCCATCCTGACGGATGACAGCTGAGAGGAATCCCGGACAATAAACCGTGGAACTTTGACCAATGAGAGGAAGGTTTACTTGTATTAACACATTTGGTCCGTTTAGAAACTTTGCCATGTGAAAGCAAACCGCACCAATAATAAAAAGCAACATTGTAATAATTTTAATCCCTGTTTCGGAGCAAAGGAATTGATCTACAGGTGTGAAAGCACCCTTATTTTCTTGTTTATTGATGTTACGTTGCTCTGAAGCAAACTGTATTGTAATAAATAACTTTTACACTGTTAAAATATTTTTTAAAGGGGACATTGGATACAAAATTCACCACTACATGGTTACACTTATATGTGTCTTGTCAGTGTGTGTAAACAACCACCATATAATGATAAAAATGCAGCCAAATGCCCACAAATCATAAACACTTCCTCAGATCAAGCTGTTCACAGATTCTGGGCAAAGAGATGTAGCTTTGCACAGGCCCCTCCTACTACTGTTGATGGATACTGAGGTTTTATCATTGACCCACCCTGTAGTCAGCTGCAAATATAGCTTGACCCCAAAAATTTCTAACAAAAGGTTTCTCAGTGGTTTACAGTAGTATCAGATGTACTTAAAAACATACTAAAAGTTAACCAAAGTTTGACCCCAAGAAAGGCCCCATTTTGAAAATGGCGGCTGTCATGTCCTTAAAATGACCATTACTCCTCTGCATTCCTCCTAGACCAGGAATAATAGTGCCTGATACATGTTTTGGCCATGTAATATTTTAATTAGCATATTTGTTTGATAGATACAGGTGCATCTCAATAAATTAGTATGTTGTGGAAAAGTTTTATTCATTTATTTCAGTAATTTAATCGAAATTGTGAAACTCGTGTATTAAAGTCAATGCACACATTCTTTGTTTCTTTTAATTGTGATGATTTGGATCACATTTAACAAAAACCCACTAATTCAACAAATCTCAACAAATTAGAATATGGTGACATGCCAATCAGCTAATCAACTCAAAATACCTGCAAAGGTTTCCTGAGCCTTCAAAATGGTCTCTCAGTTTGGTTCACTAGGCTACAGATTCATGGGGAAGACTGCTGATCTGACAGTTATCCAGAAAACAATCAATGACACCCTCCACAAGGAGGGTAAGCCACAAACATTCATTGCCAAAGAAGCTGCTGTTCACAGAGTGCTGCATCCAAGCATGTTAACAGAAAGTTGAGTGGAAGGAAAAAGTGTGGAAGAAAATATGCACAACCAACCGAGAGAACCGCAGCCTTGAGAGGCTTGACAAGCAAAACCAATTCAAGAATTTGGGTGAACTTCACAAGGAATGGACTGAGGCTGGGGTCAAGGCATCAAGAGCCACCACACACAGACGTGTCAGGAATTTGGCTACAGTTGTTGTATTTCTCTTGTTAAGCCACTCCTGAACCACAGACAACATCAGAGGCGTCTTACCTGGGCTAAGGAGAAGAAATGGACTGTTGCCCAGTGGTCCAAAGCAGTGTTGTTTTCGTCAACGATGACGATGACGAAATCATTTCGTTGACGCCACTTTTTTTCATGACGATAACGAGACGATGACGAGATAAAAATGGCTTGTTGATGACTAAAACATGACGAGACGTGTGTGAGTTTTCGTTGACGAGACGAGAATAGACGAAAATGTTAGTGGGTGGTCCGTCAGACGTTTAAAATGCATGACATTTCTGCTTATTGTGCATGCCAATTAAAACGTAAAACGTATCTGCCTCTATGGCAAGCCGTTTTAGCATTAAATACTCTTTGCCATACTAGTATGGCAAGCCGTTTTAGCATTCCATCCTTGTTTGTCTTTTATGTTTTAAAACATTCCTTCATTATTGTAATTATTGTTGAAAATAGTCGATCCGGAAGCTCACATTGTGTTGAACTATAGATCTGCTTTTTTCAGAACTTACAAGTGACACTACCCAACAGCAAAATACTTACTGACCTACATTAATTTGTTAAAAGACTACTTTTTCCCCTTTTTTGACTAAAACTAGACTAAAACCTTTTTGACTTTTCGTCGACTAAAACTAGACTAAAACCTTTTTGACTTTTCGTCGACTAAAATTGGACTAAAACTATCACATATAGAAGTGACTAAAATTTGACTAAAACTATTAAGCATTTTAGTCAAAAAGACTAAGACTAAGACTAAATCTAAGATGGTTGTCAAAAACAACACTGGTCCAAAGTACTCTTTTCAGATGAGAGCAAGTTTTGTATTTCATTTGGAAACCAATGTCCTAGAGTCTGGAGGAGGGTGGAGAAGTTCATAGACCAAGTTGCTTAAAGTCCTGTGTTCAGTTTCAACAGTCTGTGATGATTTGGGGTGCAGTGTCATCTGCTGGTGTTGGTCCACTGTGTTTTTTGAAAACTGTCACTGTACCCATTTACCAAGAAATTTTTGAGTACTTCATGCTTTCTTCTGCTTTTCTTCTTCTTTTAAAGATGCTGATTTCATTTTCCAGCAGGATCTGGCACCTGTCCACACTGACAAAAGCACCAAACGTTGGTTAAATGACCATGGTGTTGGTGTGCTTGACTGGCCAGCAAACTCACCAGACCTGAACCCTATAGAGAATCTATGGGGTATTGTCAAGAGGAAAATGAGAAACAAGAGACCAAAAAATGCAGATGAGCTGAAGGCCACTATCAAAGAATCCTGGGCTTCCATACCACCTCAGCAGTGCCACAGACTGATCACCTCCATGCCACGCCAAATTGAGTCAGTCATTAAAGTAAAAGGGAGCCCTTACCAAGTATTGAGTACATATACAGTACATTAACATACTGTTCAGAAGGCCAACAATTCACTAAAAATGTTTTTTCATTGGTCTTATGAAGTATTTTAATTTGTTGAGATAGCGAATTGGTGGGTTTTTGTTAAATGTGAGCTAAATCATCACAATTAAAAGCACCAAAGACTTAAACTTCTTCAGTCTGTGTGCATTGAATTTATTTAATACACAAGTTTCACAATTTGAGTTAAATTACTGAAATAAATTAACTTTTCCATGACATTCTAATTTATTGAGATGCACCTGTAAGTGATTACAAGTGCAATTATATATTAAAGCAATTGGTTACATTTTGTCTCAAAGATGTGTATTTGTCAACTGTTCCTCCTCATTACTCTCGAGGTAAGAGTAAACGTTCATGAATGCCTGCTCCTGATCTTCATTTTTGGGCCGGCCAGACTTTCTGCGCTTTGCCTCTGGGTCTTTCTGGAACTGTATCGGTATGTTATATTTGTTACGAAAACTACTACTGCATAAGTAGTGGTAAACACAGTCTGCAGCATGTAGATCACGGCCATATTACTCGATCCTGCCTTTTACAGTGAAAGCCCATTGATCTGCACGATTATCACAACACTCAAGAATGGACTCTGCAAGCGTATCAGTCTTAACACTACTTGTGTTTTTACTTCTATGTGTTATCGTAGTCCCACAGAAAAGACAATCAGTTTAGCTGTTGAAAGGACCAGTTGCTACTCTGGCACGTCTTTTTAATGTCTTTTTTATTTATGTGCTTCTGTCGACATTTTGAGTGTACTATTACCAGTAGAAATGTGTATGTCTTCGCCTCTTTGTACACTTGCATCTCACAACATCATGTATTCCATAAGTATGTAATCATGTCAGTGCAATTTTGACAAGTCCAATGGATTTATGAAAACATGGGGTTAGACACCAAGACTACTTGGCTAGGTCAAATAATGAAGGAGTTAGGATATCTTAAGGGTTTCCTGCCCATCTTGGACACCATCTTAAAAATGATACCTTTCTAGTGGTCAAACTTTGGTAAACTTTTAGTATAGTATGTTAATAAGGACACCTAATACTACAAAAAACAGCTGAGAAACCTTTTGTTAGAATTTTTTTAGGGTTAGTTTTTTTTTTTTTTTTTTTCATATATGCAGCCGTGAAGCTGAGCTGTAAACTATGGAAGCATATGGGTAGCAAAATTCAATTTGAAATGTAATATGCAAAATTGCAATGCAATATGTAAAATGACAATGTATTTTTGTATTTAAATTTACGTTTTCCCATACATATGTGCAACATTTAGTGCAAAATGAAAATAAAAATTATATAATTTACATTTGCCATGTCCTACACTCATTTTAATTTGCAAATCAAAAACATATTTAAATGGTTTATAAGTTGCAAAATTAAAATCTTTCATTTTTTTAAAATGCATTGACACTTACATATAAGATGTTTCAGTTGCTTTTTTATTAAAATATGATGTGAATTTGATAATGCATTCCGAGCCTGATCTATCAATCATTAAATCAAAGTGGGGCTCGGCAACAGGATGCACAATAGGTCAATATTCACTGTTAACCAAATGCTTTTCACCTGCCTGAGGATATCTCACTGTTTACACTCCAATTAAAGCAAATAAGCAAACAGACAGTGCAATTCTACACTTATTTACCACCTTACCTTATATTTTATTATTCTTTGTTCTGTGGCACCTAAATGTCACGCTCCTGCCACAACATCTCTCCTTGTTTACAGCCACAGGACACCGCAATTGATGCCCATGATTTTTACCTTGGCTGTGGCATTTTCGGTGAAAGCTGTGCCTAGATCTGACTGGTGAACTGTCTTCTGGGGCAGGCACAGTGAAAGTAGCAGTGTTTTCTGTATGATCACGGATATCCATCAGAGTGAAAACAGTGAGAAATCCTGGGGCATGCACAACACTTAGGTGCCACGGGATGTGCTCTCTATTAGAAGAGAGGAAATACAAGGCAACACCGGACACGAGCGGTGCTGTGCAACGTGACAAAAGACAGCATTGAACCCATTATAATCAATGCTGTCTATAGATGATGCTCGATGTGACACGCCAACTACTGTGTCCGATGTAGACATGGTGTAAGATTGCAAATAGGTAAATAAGTGTAGAATTACACTCTCTGTTTGCTTATGTGCATCAATCAGAGTGTAAACAGTGAGAGATGTTGCAGCAGGTGAAAAGTGTTTGGTTAACGGTGAATATTAACCTATTGTGCGTCCTGTTGCCGAGCCTCACCTTGATGTGATGATTGACAGGTCGGGTGCGTGATCGGCTCGAAATGTATTTTCAAATCCTTTAACTTAAAGTACATTCATCGCAGGGTATTTAATGAAAATGCAATTAAAATACCATATATGTACAGTGCACAGCATAAATGAGTACACCCCCTCTGATTAAATATAAAAGATGTATTTTCTTAATGATCACTAATATAATAATAGAAAGATGGCAAAACTGAAATGTAATAAACATATTCTTAATAAAAACAGAGAAATATATGACATTAATATCTGTAAAATAAGTAACTTAGCCAATTTTGTTTTAATGAGGGATTGCAAAAATAAGTACACCCTAGATTTAATTCAACAAAGTGTAATATTCTAGTACTTAACACTTCTTGGCACTGAGTGTACAAGTTCATGACAGTTTCAGGAAGGGTGTACTCATTTATACTGTGCACTGTAAGTGTCAATGCATTTAAGAAAAATAAATGACATTTTGCTGCATCTTTGGCTCAGAATGCATTCTGAAATTCTCACTGCATTTTGCTAGAATTATCACACGTTATTATAATAAAAATGCAATCCCAATGTTTTACCCCTAAGTTTAAATGCATTTAGGAAAATCAGCATTTAAATGACAGTTTTGCTACAGTTTTTGCTTGAACATGTTAAACATATCATTTTGGATAATACATTATATTATTATACATTATATTATACATTTTGGATAATACAATAATTTTGCAACTTATAAAGCATTAAAATACGTTTTTAATTTGCATATTAAAACTAGTGTAGGAAATGTAAATTATATATTTGAATTTTCATTTTGCGCTAAATGTTGCACATTTGCATAGGAAAATGTAAACTTAAATACAGAAATGCATTGCCATATGTCTTTGTAGAGAATATTTAAAGGTGTTTGCTAATGACTAATAAGTGATTAACAATGTATTTAAAATAGTTTTTGAGCAGTTATAACTGCATGAATAAGAATGATGACTTTAAAGCAAGAACAAAAGAGAAGGGCAGGGTCAGCATTGGCTCATTATTATTTAGGTTTGGTCAAAACCTGCAATGTGGACCAGACTTATCATGTTACTGTCAATATCATTACCCAAGCTCAGTGATTATAAACATATTCATATATACAATTATCTGTAAATACATGTGCACATTTGTATCTCATTTCCTTAATTAAAATTTAAAATTAAAATATGCTGCATTTTTAATTTATTCTTCCATTTCTGTCTAATTTTAACAGGGTATACAAAATATAATCAGTGTGCTTTACCATACATTATACATGCTAAATTAGCTAGAGATGCAACAATGCAACATACTAGCAAAAAAACGAAGTTGTTCAGTGTTGGGGAAGATACTTTTCAAAGAAATGCAACACAACATTGCGTTACTCCATGTAAAAGTAACAAATTGTTATTTAGATACATTTTTTGGAAAGTAATTCATTATGTTACTTTTGCATTACTTTTTGTCACAAGTTATATTTTTGGAAACTGTAAAGGCCCTTTCACACCAAAACAAATAATATTATTAATAAGCCGCAGGTTGAAGGAAGTGACTCTGCCTCTGCAACCTGACTCACAATTTCTCTCAACATGGGGACAGAAGATCTCTTAATCAATAAGTGGGAAAACAATTTTTTCTTTGAAAAAGTAACCCAGATATTTCATTGTAAATTTAAAAGTAATGCGTTCATTTACTAGTACTAGTACTAGTAATCTGATTATGTAACTCACATTATCTGTTGTAGTGCCTGGAGCCCATCAGACATGAAATAACTAGTTATATTCCTTAAATGACTTCTCCCCCGATCATCCCCATGATTAACACCTAGGTGCTATGAGCCAGACCTCTGGTCACTATCCAACTCATCCCCCCACCATCAAGATAAGACTCTTACAGAAATGCAGATACACTTTCCTTATTCAGACATACAGTCCCACATACAGTTATATAGAAATGTACACATATCAATGTGTTACGTTTTCTTATATTGTTGTTTCTGTTATGTATGTCGACCTCAAACATTAATCCGCAATAGGTGAATTATTGTGCATGCTAAGACTCTCACTCAGTCAACAGAGAAGATACATAGATCATGTTTGGTGTCTATGAGCAGCATTTATTATTCCCTAAATGTTAATGTTTGTGGCATCTTAATAACTCCTTGCTTTATAGATATTATTGAACTTTTGGAAGGTTTGTGGCAAAACAACCAATCAGCTTCCACATGCGAAACACCATTGTGAGAGATAAAGACTTTCAATCTTCCCTCCAAAACTCAGATCAACCGGATTGGACAAGGTCCAACTGTGGGCGTGAACGACCTACAGGTTTATAAGCCTTCCCTCATCTCTCTCTCCTCTCCTCTCTTCCCTTCTGGACTCATCACACGTCATCCTGCACCCCCTCCCCCAGATCCACGGGGGGGGGCTCACCTAGCATTGGAAATGAGGCCTACATGAAGGAAATGAGGCCTGCATGAAGCCATGCGGTCTCCAGGGACTCTCAAGGAACTGAAAAGGACTTTCTGAACTGAACACATACAGAACCAATGCACAACAACAAAAGCTTGCAAGTATCCGTCCTTTCTACAAACGTAGATAGCTGCGTTTAAGGCGTTTTATGAAAAACGATTTCAGGTTGTTCAGAACCGTTTCATTCCTGTCCCTTGCAAACTCACTTTCTGTCTCTCTCTCTTACTCTCTCTCTCTCTCTCTCTCTCTCTCTCTCTCTCTCTCTCTTACTCTCTCTCTCACGCGTCCTCTGTCTATTTGTGTTTTATGTACGTTTGTCTATGTGCGATCGTTTGTAAGTAGAATAGTTTAATAAACAACCATATATTCACATATAATGATTCTCTGTGCTAATTGCTTACATGACAATAGTCACTTAAACTGTGTCGATCTCATATTGCTACCTTAAGCCCTATTTTGTTCAAATTGTTTTAACTCCGTTCTGATTAGTAAAACACGTTGCCGTGACGACGAGCCAACGTAATAGTAATGACAATTTGCTGGACAAAGAAACCGGTCGATATCATTATTACTGTTACTGATCAGAAACTGGAAATTGCGTATATTTAATGACGATTATTATACACAATTTCCTATGAGTTAAACTACTTTCCCTGACTGAAATGTATGTTTTAAATAACTCATTTCATTCTATTCACTGGTCAAAATGACCTGGTGGAGATTTGCAGTGCATAGGTGATGAGAGAAACATAGTCTCACACTTTTACACACATATTGATTAATTTGAAATTCTTTGAGCTAACCAATTCTCTACACTGTAATGCATTACCCAAACTCTGGTTCGGGTTTGTCAGCTCTTCTGTCTATCTATCTGTATACACACACACACACACACACACACACACACACACACACACACACACACGTTGGGTTTACATGTTTTATGGGGACATTCCATAGGCGTAATGGTTTTTATACTGTACAAACTGTACTTTCTATCGCCCTACACCTACCCTACACCTAAACCTAGCCCTCACAGGAGATTGTGCACACTTTTACTTTCTAAAAAAAAACTCATTGTGCATGATTTATAAGCCTGTTTCCTCATGGGGACCTAAGAAATGTCCCCACAAGGTCAAAATTTACTGGTATTACTATCCTTGTGGGGACATTTGGTCCCCACAACGTGATGAATACCAGGTACACACACACACACACACACACACACACATAGCTTTAGATAGAAAAAAGTAGGTTACTTACACCAACAATTAAAGGGGTGAAGAAAACCCAGCACAGTTTCCACCATAGACAAGGCTTGTATCCAATCATTTCCTGGATGTTATCATAAAACTTGTTCACACCTGAAATTAGATGAAAAAGGGATGGCATTAATTCACTGCAACTATGCTGCAACAATAGGATTGATGGACATGCATCTTTCTATCTGTAACAGTATAGAGGATTCAAGGGTACTCAATTCAATCTAAATCAATCCTAAGTGATTGTGTAAGCATATGTGTATAAAAGCTTGCGATGAACAGTTCTTAAAAATACTGAATGTGTGAACTTTCTGCAACTGAATTATATAAAAAAGCAAAAAGATAGCCAGAACTTTCACTCCCCTTCAATTCTTAACTGCTATTGTGTGACATTTGAATAGGACGACTGGCAAGTAAAACATTTGAATGCATTTGAAAAAGACTGTACAGACATTTACAGAGATACATTTATTCTTCCTGAAAGAAGCACCAAACCGATGCGCTTAATTTGAACTGAGACTGTTGTGATTGTTAAAGGGGTCATATGATGTTGTTAAAAAGAACATTATTTTGTTGCAATGCAATGGGTTTATGCAGTTTATTTTCCACATACTGTACAATATTGTTACTCCTCTCTGGCCCGCCTTTCTGAAATGCGTCGATTTTTACAAAGCTCATCGCTCTGAAAAGTGAGGTGTGCTCTGATGGGCCAAATACCTCAAGTGTGTGACGGAAATGTTACGCCCGTGTTGTGATGCCGTGTCCCGACGTGACGAGACAAAAACAATGAAACCCATTATAAAAAAGGCATTTGTTGCATCCAGTGAGGACATAATTATTGATTATGATGAGTCAACATAACCCCACGTCTGCATTTGTGATCGTAGAAATGCAAACAACACTACTATACACTGCTAAAAACTCGCATTTAAATAGCCAGTAGCAAATTTTTCAAATATGAAAACGCACTTACAGACAAGTTGGAATTGCCCCACTTTATAGTGTTCACAGCTATCATTGTAGGCTACTCTCTACACAGTGTTAATCCCCAGTGTTAATTTAACACAGTGTGGACACATATAAACACTGAAGCAGTGTTAAAGTTAACACCGAAGCAGTGTTGTAGTTAATGAGATAATTAGGTGATTAACAAAGTGATGATTGATCACTATTGAAGACATCTGCTGTTAATAAGCAGAATCACCAAACGAGAAAACCAAACTTTTTAAGCAACCATTCTAGCATGTTTGCATTAGTTGGGCTCTTGACTCTTAAATCTTCAATATTAGAGTTTGTTTAGCTGCTGTATTTGAGTTAAGGTAGCCAGTCAAGCCAAAAGCTCAAGTCATCAGGTGATGATTATGTTTTAATATATTCATTGTTTGACCTGAATCACCTAGTGTCTAATTTCTGAGTTATGCTTTATTCTTTTTAATTTATTGTAATAGCTTTGTGAATCCAGAGCAACAGATCTTTTATTTTCTATACTTTTTGGAAAGATTTTTTACAACCTGTTTTAAAAGAAAGTGTTTTGTATAGGCACACATAGACAGAACCAGCCCATGAATCTCAACAATGGTGATAAACGGCATATTCAGATAAACAGATCAACTCTGAACATTGCAAAACAAGCTATTAAAAAGTCACATAAAAACAAAAGAAAACAGTAATAATAAAAGAAATTACAAAGACAATTCAGCTCATAATTTATTCATGCCGCAATGCATGATGGGAGCAATGGATGAGTTCTGATTGGCTACAACACACTTTTTTGATGGTCACCGTTGTTGTGATTCTCATGCTGATTCTTCATGTCTGTGTGTCTAAATAAAAATAAACTTTTTTTTTTCCATCATCTGTCTGATTATTCTGAAACTGATCTTTTGTCTACAGTTTTATTATATTCTGTAAGGAAAACCTAAGTCAAATACTCAAGTCACTATATGATGGTTATGTCAAACACAGTCAATGCCATCTGATGACTTCTGTTCTTGGCTTGTCTGGCTGTTATAACTCAGTAATAACAACCACACAAAATCTAATATTGAAGATTTTAGGGTCAAGAGCCCAACTAATGCAAACATTGACCACTATAATGATTTCTAAAAAAAAAAAAAAAAATTTGGTTTTCTCCTTTGGTGATTCTGCTTATTAACATCAGGTGTCTTCAATAATGATCAATCATCACTTTGTTAATCACCTAATTATCTCATTAACTTCAACACTGCTTCAGTGTTAACTTTAACACTGCTTCAGTGTTTATATGTGTCCACACTCAGAGTGTTAAATTAACACTGGGGATTTTGTTGTGTAGGGCTGCACAATTATTCAAATTTCTAATCACGATCACGATTACGGATGCCACGATTAAGTAATCGTTCAAATCCGCAATTACAAAAAAAAAGCTGTTGTCATGTTGTGAGAGGCGAATCCATATTGTTTTGTGTGCACATTGAAATACAGAGAATAATTATTTATAACAAATTCGAATTATGAATGCATTTTAAGATAACTTTTCCCATCAACTGGTCACAATGCACAATACCGCTGTATGCTATGTCAAAGACACATGTGTCCTCTGATGTAAACAAGCACAGACGAGAAGCACATGGCGGAGCATGTGAGAGACACTCTGGATAAAAGCACACTTTCATTCTCTGACAGCAGATGTCGCTAAACATAATGCAGCCGTTACCCCGGAAACCCCGGAAACAAAACAGCTTTCAGTTTCTAAAAAGTGTTTAAATGATTTAAATAGCTATTCAGATTTGTGTATTCATCACAGCGCCAAATACTTAAATATTTAATAGGCTATTTATTTTCAAACTTTTTTACATTTTAATCTGGACTACAACATGCCCTAGACATTGTTTGAAAGTGTTTTGTTTCTTTATTGTTCGGTCAAACTTTACATTAGTGCTTTAATAGTTAACATTAGTTAATTCACTAGTTAACATAAACTGCCATTGAAACATTCTTCTAAACATTGATTAATCTTAGGTAATTCCAATATTTAATAACAAATTGCTCAAATCATGTTGTAACTGTTTTATTTATTGAAGTAACATGAACTAAGAGTTGTATTTTTTTAAACAAAGATTAATAATTTATGTAGCAAAACTATGAGATGATATGCACTTTAATCTGTCATTTTTTAACTGTATACATTTTTTGCGCATAGCTTTATTGTATGTAAATGTTCAGTAATTTTTGTTATAAGAAAATAGTTATTAATCCTGTTAATTATTAATATTAATACTGTATTATGACACCACTTTTTAGCAAATAAATTTCAATATCAAGATAATACCATATACCCTGATAAAAGCATTATCAATTAATCGCAACATGAAAATTGATAACAGCATATCCCTATGCATCCCTAATTTTTTACTTTTTTTATTTAAAGAAACCAAACCAATGTATCGTTGACATTTGTG
>NC_133378.1:16847471-16965125 GCF_049309525.1 Garra rufa
GAACAGTCCTTCGTAAAATACACTGCACATGTGCGAATATTGTACAGTTTAGGAACAGTGTTGTAAATACAACTTAACCACTGGTATCTATTTTGTGTCCTCATTTGGAAGGCCAAACAAAGTACTTTTGCTTTTGCAATGAAACACAGAGTGTCTCCACAACATCTTGCAACAATACTACAGAACAAAAGTAACGCCTTTTCCCTTTGCGTATACATTTGGGCGGCGTTATGCAAATCTTTCCACACTGTGATGTAAACATGTGGGGGCATGTTTGAATGAGCCGTTTTAGGAAGCCGTGGCTAAGTCTTAACTTTTATAAAGAATATCTCTTTGGATTTGAGACTTTAATCCTTGCAACTTTACAGATCTTATATATGCACAAACAGCTTGCAATACTCCAAAGACAAAGGAAATCGAATCATATAACCCCTTTAAGAATGGTAATATTAAGAGCCACTATAAAACACCAAAACACGACCAAATTTACCCATAGAACATAGAGCTGATTAAAACAAAACATATCCAGGTGAGATAATCATATTGGTAAATAGACTCTAGACTTAAACTTGAGTGCCTCTGATCTAAAATAAGCATGATAGGACAGTTGTGAAGAGAGTAATTTTGAAGGCTTCATCGCATATTAGACACACAATGAGCAGCCAATACAATTTTCATAGGCATCTGCTGATTCAAAGATTATATTAAAGCGGGTATACAGAGAAGTTAATAGGAAAAAACAGGCCCTTTCCTGTAATGTCACACTACCAGACTGCGAAGGTGGCAAACATTGAGAAATCAACTCTTTTTAGTTTTGAATAGAGTAAAAACAGGAGCACTAATGATAGCAATTGACATAATGGGGGACATAGCATTTACAGGGTCTACAATGTTAGTTACATAAGGTCAAAACTCTAAAAGAAAGCAGGCAGTAGCTAACACTACATTCACAAACAAGTCATCAAGAACAATGAGCAAAAACAGAAGAAAAAAATCTGTGTTAATGTAGCAGTCCTAGCAGGAAAGAAATAGAAGCTACTGTTTATCCAAACCAAGGCCAAAGTCTGGCATATCTGTAACCCAAACTGTTCTATAGGAACAAAACTTTTAACTTATGAGCGTGGTTACCAAGTTTAGTTTGAGTTTCGTACATACTTGTTGACTGGTTGGTCACATTAAATTGGACAGTTTACAACCCTATTCAAAATTCATCACATGCAATTAGGAAATTAAAAGTAGAAGTAAGACAATCGATTTTTTGCAAAAGTAATGGCGTTGAGGTCATTTTGCATTCCTGTCCACCCTGTTGTGATAGGATTATTTATGCCTATTTATGACTGGCAACCAACGCATTTCTGTCCATTTTTATAATGCAATGCAACGCAATGGATGAGCACAATGCAATATAGAGATTTTAAGAGGATGTAAAAAGGACTCACCATAGCACCAGGAGATTGAGATACACTCAAAGAACACCAGGAAGAGCAGGCACATTCCACTGGCTGAGTAATAGTCGAAGAGTTTAAACACATAGAGGCCACCCTAAAACAAAACAAGAAAAACAATTAAAGGCCCTGTAGCCTGCAATCATGCATATGTGACTTTGAACCACAAAACTAGACAGGTATATTTGTATCAATAGCCAAAAATACATTGCATGGGTCAAATGATAGTTTTTTCTTTTATGCCAAAAATCATTAGGATAATAAGTAAAGATCATGTTCCATGAAGATATTTAGTAAATTTCCTACTGTAAATATATCATAACTTGCATTGCATTGCTAAGAACTTTAAAGGCGATTTTCTCAATATTTAATTTTTTTGCACAATCAGATTGCATATTGTATCCCGGCCAAATATTGTCCATACATCAATGTAAAGCTTATTAATTAGGCTTTCAGATGATGCATAAATCTCTATTTAAAAACTGACAATAATGACTGGTTTTGTGGTCTAGGGTCACATATATACAGTGTTTGGTTAAACATCTCATCATCTGCTTTCTTCACTGATTTACCTGTGTGATATTGGACAGCCCAATGGCATAGGACACAACGCAAACACATGCAATGAAAATCTCTCTTCTTTTCCTGAGCAGCCGTGGAAATTCATCCACCAGAGCAGTGATGAAGCCCTCCACTGTGCAGAACTGAAAACAACATCAATAATGTTTTGAATGCTTTTTTAAAACATTGAAACATTCTCTGAACAGAAAATATAGCAATGCATCGTGACGTAAAATTAATTTAGATAATCAGATTTAAGAGGTTTTATATGACTTTCCAAACACAATTCATGAATGTAAAGGACATAAAATAAATACTAAATTCTACATTTGTGGTGCCACAGGGCTGGGATCAGTTCCACCCCATTTTTTTTTATTTTTTTTTTATAGAAGATGTGAACTCCAGCGTAAGAGATAAACAACATCAGTTTAAAATCATCAATGCACGTACCCATAAAGGCAGAAATCAACATCAAAAGATTTTATCGGGCACAAGGCCAGTCAAGTGTTTTTAATGTTCCTTATGTTTCCTTGTGCGGTCACCAGGGACTCCGTGACTGATGCTGGCAGATCTGAAGTACCTACCAGATCCCGTTCACTTCTGTTTCTAGGTCAGAGCTTGAATATGTGATATTCTCACCTGACTGTCGATTCCCAGCATCAGCAACATCGAGAAAAAGAGAATAGCCCACAGTGGTGAGATGGGCAACTGCGTCACAGCTTCTGGATAAGCTAAAAATGCCAAACCAGGACCTGTAAAATACAAAATAAAAAAGAGAGAGAGAAAATCAGTTATCTGAAATTAACACGTTATTTCAACTGATAGAAAAATGTGAAATACCACTGCTTATCTTTGCAATATTATAATTATGTAAAAAATGAACTGATTACCTGATGCAGCTACATCAGCTATTGGTCTCTTTGTCACATGTGCCATGAAGCCCACAATAGAGAAAATCACAAATCCAGCAAACATACTAGTGAAGGAATTTATACAGCACACAATGATAGAATCCCTGCAGAAAAAGGAGGGCAGCGGTAATTATTCTGTCTTCAAGAAACGTCGTGGTCATACTCCTAACTGATGCATATGTGTGTAATTTTGCATTTAAGGAGAAGATGGATTATGTAAATCACATAGTTTAAACAGTTTAATTTAATGGTAATTCTCATTATTCATATGCTAAAATGTCAAGTCTGATAAAGGGCACGTTATCACAGTCAGTCACAGTTATAGGGCTGACTTGTTCAAGAAAAAAAAGAAATGGTCAGGGTGAAAATCCAAGTTTAGCAGCCTGAAACACTCAAACAAGGTTGAGTTATCTAACTGATGAAATGTTGATTTTTAAAACGATTCTGCGACTGTGTCGTTCATACCTGTACACATTGTTATTGAAAGGGTTGTAGCTGCCCAGAGCAATAAGAGAGCCTAGACCCAAACCATAGGAGAAGAAAATCTGTGTTGCAGCATCCAGCCAAACCTGAGATGGAAAATGAAACTGTTTAGCAGCTAGATTGGGTTTGTTTGATCCTGCTTGAATTATTAAATGTGTAAAATCACCTCAGACTCCTTCAGCTTCTCAAAATCAGGAGTGACATAGAACATGATTCCCTCTTTAGCCCCAGGCAGAGTCACTCCACGGATAAACAAAATGAACAACATGAAGTAGGGGTAGGTGGCAGAGAAGTAAACAACCTGCAAAACATTGATTTTTCTATCAACCATTTTCCCATGTGCATTTGTTCAGCATGTGAATTTCTGTTTAAAAAAAATGTTGGGAAAATTGTACATTGCTTTTGTAAGACAAAAAAAACACAGAACATTTTTGCTTGCTCCCAAGACGTTTATCGCAAGCATGTATGCTTTACATTCAGTACAAACTCACGCAAATCAATCTCACCTTTCCAGTCCAGCTAACACCTTTCCAGATACAGAAGTACACGAGGACCCAGGCAATGGCCAGTGTTATTGCAAGTGGCACACGAATTTCACCAGGTTTTTCTAAGCCATCAGTCATTTGATGCATATTGCGTCTGTATAAGCACATCATGCAACACAATTACATGTCACAACAAGACACTTACTGGACACATGTATTATGTTTTTTTTTTTTTTTTCATGTACAAAAGTCAAGGAAAGTCATGCACATCAATTTTCCCAAAATCTTACTCCCAAAACTCCATGACAGCGCTGGTGAGATTGGTGGTGTCTACTATGCTGTAGTTTGTATAACATCTGTCTGTGTTCCATGGATTGTTACAAGTTTTCCATGGAAGCTCCTACAAAGAGCAGAAGAATGCTTTACATATTTTGTATTATTTTTAATTAATTACCAAATCAAGTCTCCAAAATGACTTTTTTGTGGCATGCAAGCGCATGTGACAAGGTATGCTTACAGTGGTAAAGGAGTTGTATAAGTAGTATATGGCCCAGGCAATGATGACAATGTAGTAAATGTTCAGCCAGAATGAGAGAACAGCAGCCGCAAGACCAACACCTGTATTTATGACAGTGTGTTATAATTTACACTCATTCCTTCAAAGCAGCATGTGAACCGCCTGGTCAAACGTCATTTACGCAACTACTTTGTTACATAATTGGTCTTCACCTTGGAAGATCTGAGGATACATTAGCATCTTCAGAACAACATATATCAGTCTTAACCAACCAACAAGATATCACCAGCATTGCATACTTCTAGAAACCAACTGCTATATTCAGTATTAAAGATTGGGGCAGAGAAGGAAGAAAGGTGCTGAACAAAAATCATATACCTTTGAACATTGGAGCTAGTTTCCAAACCCCAAGGCCGCCAATGGATGTGTACTGTCCAAGAGCGCACTCAAGAAAAAACAGAGGAACTCCCGCAAAAATTAGCGTCAAAAAATAAGGAATCAAGAAAGCCCCTGGAATCACAGAAATACATGAAAGCACCCAGTGGAGCTGTGCACAGCAACACAAAGCACACATACATCCTGACACAACATCTCAGACTCTTGGAGAAGCTGAAGCTGCGCTTACCTCCGCCGTTTTTCCCGCACAGATAAGGAAATCTCCACACGTTGCCCAGTCCGATGGCGTAGCCAACACATGACAGGAGAAAATCAAATCTCCCACCCCAAGTTTCTCTGTCTGGAATGTCTTTCTTCTTTTTCTCTGTTCTGGCGTCCTCTGCTTTGGGTTTGTCGTTAGTTGTGATCTCGTTGAGTTCCGTCACAACTTGTCCGTCGGTGCTTTTGGTGTTGTTTGTCGCCATGTCTCTGATTTCAGACAGCAGCAGAGATCCACACAAACACCCGTTCGAACCCGACACAGTTTCAGTTAACCTGAAGACACCGAATCACACGAAATCATTGTTTTCCCTTGTAAAGGCAGTCCGCTGGTTTGAAATCGAAGGCGACACACACAGAAACACTAAAATATCTGCCGTCTCTAATTGAGACAGTCAATTTAAAAACATAAATCTTTTTTTTTTATTTTTTCGATCGAACGATAAGCCAGTTTCTCATTTACGTTCCGACAGTGTTTTGATGCATTTACTATTCTTATACACATTTAACTGAATGCATTTAAACACAGACGCACACACAAAAACACACTGAAGACATTTTCATTAAATGGAAAATCCTTTGCAACATTCTCGAATCTACTTACAGTGAATTTGGATTCTTTCCCAAAAGCAATATGCCCGTGTGTCATGCAGTGAGGTATCCGTAGATTCCTCTCCAAGTTGTAAACTTCCAGTATGACTTGGCACATAAATGAGTGTTCTGTCCATGTAAAGCGGTCCTGCGGGAGCTGTCCACGGGCGAGTGGTGCTGAATCCACCGAGCAACGACTGTCTGAGATCAGCAGCTACTCAACATTTCCAGAGCGTCAATGTCATGTGAAAGTCAACACCCCCCAACGGACACACGCATACACACACACGCACACACACTTTCAGGTCAGGCACGCAAGTATTTACCTTGCATGTGCATGTGTTCATATCATACACATGTTAAATTAGTCGGTGGATTCATGTTTCTTTCTTTCTTTCTTTTTTAAAGACTGAGCAGAATTCTTGGGATGCAACAGCATATTAAGAACATGGGCTATTTATTAATTTTCTCACTCTCACTCTCTCTTTTTAAAATCTTTGAAATCTTGACTTAAAATGCATGTTTTATTGATTTACTCACACACGTGCACACATCTGTGGCTACCATGAGGTTAAAATGAACTCATGCATTCACTGCCCATTCTTCAAACCCAGCCCACTTCAAACCATAATATATATTACAAATATGGCAGATGAGGAGCAGAACAGGTGAAGCCACTGACACAGCATCAGGTGTGAGCAGGAAATATCATCCTTCATCTTAAACTGATGACACTTAAAGAAAGAATGACTCAAGAAGAAGAAGAAGAAGAAAAAGAAATGACTTTGGACACTATCTTTTATGGGATGCATAATTGGATTGCATAAATGTCCCGGTATACAGCACAATTTTGTCCTTCTGTTGAAAGTCTATAAATATGCGGTAAGTAACATTTTCAGTCCATAAAGAATATATATCATGCACTCTTTTAATTTCTTCTGAATGACAGTTTTGTGAATGTCATAAAGACTTGTTAATGAAAAGTTAATGAACCCAAAGTGGGATTTGGGTCAGAGTGGTATAGATTTCACCTCCTCTCTCAAAGCTTGGCTCAGAGTGGAGAACTCAATTGGAAGCAGATGGTGAACCAATGAGGGGTGAACTAACCTACTAATGATACTACATGAAATTTAACATTTGCACTCCATCTGGCTGCATCTCCCTTTGGTTATGGGCTGTGAAAACATGACATATTTATGCACCTGCTGTGGACACTTGAGTGCTTTTGGCTTGCTGGTGACACCCATGTTATGCCCAGATAGGCTCATTTAGAGAGATACTGTAAATGTGATAATCAACAGGCGCAAAGACATTCAGAGTATGTATTTCAAATGAACTGGTCAAAAACTGGTAGCTTGGAAACTGTTTTGTGTTTGAAAAGACTGATGAAAAATTGATTCGACCATCATTTTTACCTTGATTTAATTGAATGCAGTCAGGTTTATTTAGTCATATGAATTCATATATGTGACTTTAAAAAAGGTTATTATAACAAACAATGTCTTAATATGAAAATGATAAACCAAACTATACATTTGAATTGTATGATCTTACGTGTGTGAATTCATATTTGTTTTAGAATTTAATGCAACCAAAAAGGCTGGAAATTCAACTGTTTTGTTTTATAAAGCTTGTGTATATTAATTATTTTAATTAAATATACAGTTATTATTTTCAAAGTTGAATAAGACTTCATAGGTAGCACAATATGACAACAACTGTTCTAAATGATCTGAGAAAGAAACCACTATACTACTTTTCATCAAACTGTGAATCAAATTCTGCATATATTTATACATGATTTGTCTCATCTACCCCATAACGACTTGGGCTTAATTTTGTTTTAATGAAATATGCAAATCCTGTGAACTATAAGAGAAGAATCATTCCTTCTTGTGTCATTACGATTTGTGTTTATGCCTCTGACTTGCCTTAGCAATTCTTGAAAAACTGACAAATAAATGGCTGGTTACAAGTACAGAGGAACCAGGTTGTGTGTGAGCACTGCAGACCATTTAGGTGGGCTGTATAAAAATATACATCCCTCAAAGCAGTATGGGGCACCTAAATCGTTTTAAAATTTTGTTCAAGTGTTGCTAGGCAACAGCAAAATGGTCTCAGCCTCCTTGTTATATTAGTGTTTCTGCTGGGGTTTGCTCCCATTGATATCTTCTCCCCTTTTTTGTCTCCTTTCATTAGCAAATATTACATTTTCATTGTTTATTTTTTTTTTTCTGCCTCAAAATTGCACTGGAGTTGCATGAAGGCCTAAATGTTCAAGTGTGCATTTAACTGGCTTTATTGTTTATTCTTAAAAAAAAAAAAAGATACTTTTTCCTTCCTTATTATAAATATTTATGCACGCAGCAAAACACATATAGTGTGTTAAATTAAATTAGACAGTTATTCATTTCTAATTAACCACTGAAATGTAGACTTCTGTTTTGAAGATACAAAACAGCCGAATATATCATGCACAGAACACTATGAGCACAGTGTAACACGGAGCACGTCACATTGTCTGCAATCTCTCCTCACTACACTGTGCTGCTAATCTACTGCATTCGCCGCAATCACTATGGAAACTGACTTTTGCCACACAGCCACTACCGAAACAGACATGCAGCAAATGCTGTCAGCGATTGTCCACTGACGTATGTTTACCTGGAGGACTGAATCAGTGTTTCTCGTGGACCACAGCAAAAGTATCATTTCTCTTCTCTAGTTGTCTACAACAGCTTAAGAATAGTAATTGTATGATAAATGCTTCATTGTAGCAGTGCAGCATTTTTTTAAGGCTGAAATAATTCCTGTGCAAATTCTAAATCCACAAAGCAAATTTGACACTGTAGTCCACAGATGAAAAAGCAAGACCTTTGTCATAGAGGTTTGGACAAAAAGAGTACTTAGCGAACACATTAAAACCCTTTTAATCTAAGCACCTGCCTCTAGCTAAAATGTATGAAAATGCTCTTCATGGTTTTAAAGGGTTTATCTGCTTCAAAGGCGGCTGGCTGATGCATCGCTTCGACCGTGCAGTCCTCCAGCCCCGGAAAGAATGCGCTGAAGCCTTTGGACAAGTTTTTGAGCTCAGCCCTCATTCAGGGGACAGTCTTTCCTTTTTTTCGTTTTTTACATAAGGCAAATTTACATGTGCTGATGATGTCAGCTCAAATTCGGCACACCACCACCCCCGCCCCCCAAAAAACATTCACAAAAATAAAGCATTTTCCTCTTGACTGTAAAGGACAGTGAATCACATCTGTGCGAGATGCAGTATGCATATTATACTATAGCGTCATTGGCGTGGTGCATTGTTGTATTTGTGTTTTATGTGTTGTTGGTCCATGATTGCAGTGTAATGCAACAAAATGCTGAATGCAAATGGAAGTGGGGGGAGGGGGTGTCTTCTGATAGATCATCCTGATTGGTTATAAAATGGCTTGCGTGTATAATTGTAGCGTTCCGATTTGTGGAGTTAAAAACACAAGGGAAGCATCCTAAATCTGAACAGAAAATGATCCTTCCCTCTTTGTGCATGTTGCTGTCACCCCAGATCTTTTCATAAAACCGCCACGAGCGTGCCTCGCATTTGAATTAGGCTGATGAGTGGAATCTGTGCCCACAGAGAGGCCGGCGGCACTTTCCAACGTCACATGACGCTTAATTAGGGATTCTTCTATATTATAGGGCTGGAATTCTGCCAAATGTCTATCAGTTGTTTCAGTCAATGCACTAATCATTGCACTTGCTGCCTCCTGAGGTGTATCAGGGCTGTGTTCTCTCCTCTGGCATCTCAGACAGAAAAAAAAAAAAAAAACATTAGTCAAGGTTGTGTTGAAACAGCTTGTGAAGGTAAATCCAATTTTAGATCTGAAGCTGCTTTTTGATGATTATTTGAATATGTGGATATTAACCTCTCATTCTTCCGTAAACATATGGCTATAGTAAGCAGCAACATCTTGCTGTTTAAAGTATAGTGTAAACAAACAACACTTTAGAGAGCTGGTTGCACTTTTCACTTGGCAGACAAGGAGATGGTAATTACCCTAAACGTATAGGGGGTAATGGGATGAATCTGGAAGAATATTCTGTTTATGAGAAAAATTTAATTTAAATGTACAGTGAGGAAAAACATTATTTGATTCTCTGGTGATTTAGTACGTTAACCCACTGACAAAGAAATGATCAGTCTATAATTTTAATTGTAGGTTTATTTGAACAGTGAGACACAGAAACACAAAATTGATTTGCATCTTAACGAGTGAAATTGAAATTGAAAGTATTTGATCCCCTATCATTCTGAAAGATTAGGAGGGACTGCTCCTAATCTCAGCTTGTTACCTGTATAAAAGACACGTGTCCACAGAAGCAATCAATCAATCAGATTCCAAACTCTCCACCATGGCCAAGACCAAAGAGCTGTTCAAGGATGTCAGGGACAAGATTGTAGACCTACACAAGGCTGGAATGGACTATAAGACCAAGCAGCTTAGTGAGAAGGTGACAACAGTTGGTGCGATTATTCACAAATGGAAGAAACACAAAATAACTGTCAATCTCCCTCGGTCTGGGGCTCCATGCAAGATCTCACCTTGTGGAGTTTACTACACGGGAGGATCTTGTCAATGATCTCAGGGCAGTTGGAACCATAGTCACCAAGAAAACAATTAGTAACGAACTACGCCATGAAGGACTGAAATCCTGCAGCGCCCACGACGTCCCCCTGCTCAAGAAAGCACATGTCTGAAGTTTGCCAATGAACATCTGAATGATTCAGAGGAGAACTGCCTGAAAGTGTTGTGTTCAGATGACACCAAAATCAAGCTCTTTGGCATCAACTCAACTCGTCGTGTTTGGAGGAGGAATGCTGCCTATGACCCCAAAAACACCATCCCCACCGTCAAACAAGGAGGTGGAAACATTATGCTTTGGGGGTGTTTTTCTGCTAAGGGGACAGGACTGCAAGTCAAGTCAAGTCACCTTTATTTATATAGCGCCTTTTACAATACAGATTGTGTCAAAGCAACTGCACAGTATTTAAACAGCACAATAGTGTGTAAGTAACGCATTATTGTAACAATCAATTTTCAGTTAAAAGCAGTTCATCAATGAATTCAGTGATATCATCGTCAGTTCAGTTCAAATAGTATACGATATCGCTGGAAAGCGTCCCCAACTAAGCAAGCCAGAGGCGACAGCGGCAAGGAACCAAAACTCCACAGGTGACAGAAATGGAGAAAAAAACCTTGGGAGAAACCAGGCTCAGTCGGGGGACCAGTTCTCCTCTGGCCAGACCAAACAACAGTTTGTACCAATGTCTGATTGTAGAGAACTCATCAGGATCCTGTGGTGTAGTGCCAATGGCCGTCAAGGTTGGCGAGGTCTTTATTGGTGATCCGCCTTGGAGCTCATCTGGTTGACATCCATGGCTATTGAAGTCATCTCTAGGTGGTGATCCATGATCTAAGCTGGGTACGGACTGGATCCGGGGGACTGGAGTGACCATCTGATCCGGATACAGGCTGGATCTGGTGGCTACGGTGACCTCGGAATAAGAATGAAACAGACTAATATTAGCGTAGATGCCATTCTTTTTACGATGCAACGAGTGCATCAGGTGTTATGGGAGGTGTTTTCGGTTCCGGTTGACCTAATTAATGCAGCCTAACAATCCTTTAACGGATTTGAATTATAGAAATGTGTTAATGATTTTATGTGTAAGCCAGGTTAAAGAGATGTGTCTTTAATCTAGATTTAAACTGACAGAGTGTGTCTGCCTCCCGAACAGTGTTAGGTAGATTGTTCCAGAGTTTAGGCGCTAGATAAGAAAATGATCTGCCGCCGGCAGTTGATTTTGATATTCTAGGTATTATCAAATTGCCAGAATTTTGAGAACGCAGCGGACGTGAAGGACTATAATACGATAGGAGCTCGTTCAAGTACTGAGGAGCTAAACCATTGAGGGCTTTAACTGATCAAAGGGATGATGGATGAAAAAAATCTTAGGTGAGAACCTCTTTCCCTCAGCCAGGGCATTGAAAATGTGTTGTGGATATTCCAGCATGACAATGACCCAAAGCACACGGCCAAGGCAACAAAGGAGTGGTCCAAGAAGAAGCACACTAAGGTCCTGGAGTAGCCTAGCCAGTCTCCAGACCTTAATCCCATAGAAAATCTGCAGGGAGCTGAAGGTTCGAGTTGCCAAATGTTAGCATCGAAACCTTAATGACTTGGATAGGATCTGCAAAGAGAAATGGGACAAAATCCCTCCTGAGATGTGTGCAAACCTGGTGGCCAACTACAAGAAATGTCTGACCTCTGTGATTACCAACAAGGGTTTTTTCCACCAAGTACTAAGCCATGTTTTGCGAAGGGGTTAAATAATTCTAATACTTCTACTAATATTTCACTCATTAAAATGCAAATCAATTTATAACTTTTTAAAATGAATTTTACTACTTTGTTGTTGTTGTTGTTATTCTGTCTCTCACTGTTCAAATAAACCTACCATTAAAATTATAGACTGATCATTTCTCTGTCAGTGGGCAAACGTACAAAATCAGCAAGGGATCAAATTAAAATTTTACCTCATTGTATTCAACAGTTATTATTAACTAAATATCTCAGCCCACCAGTACAGCTGTAATCTGATCTATGTTTCAAATATTTCAAACTGTCAATAGTGTGACGTGACATGGCATGATAAGGTGTAATTTGTCTACATGCAAAAAACATAAAGTCATCGTGTTTCCGCCGTTAGATGCTCCCATTCCAATCCACCTTTTTCTTGCATCCATTGACCTTTGCACAAGTTATGGGAGTAACTTCAGTTAAACTGTAAACAAACAATGAACGATTGAACTCAAAAATAAGCCTTTTTTACAATGATGTGACATTTTTCTATTTGTGTGAAAACAAACCTGCAAAGAGATGATTTGGGTAGAAAAACTTTGGAGATTCTTAGCGCATTCCAGGGAATTGTTCATGAGAGATATTGAAAATTAAATCAGGAGAGCAGACCACAAATGCCCAGAATATGTTGTCTTTTTTCACACTGTTACAGCAGAATACAAATGTAAAAATTAAATAATAAGGAGGAAAAGAATTCAGTTGACAAAAAGAGCTCTTTCACTGATATCACATTAAAATACCAAGCGTTATGTTACTCTCTTGCAAGTACAATGTCAGACACTGTAATATGCTCTGGTCCCCTCCCTGCTTACCGTGGTGACAAGATACACAGTAGACTGTGGTCACTCAATGGCTGGATGTCAAAGTGGTGCCCACAAAATAACATAGGTTTCATAGACAATTGGACGAGTTTCTGGGGCAGACCTGACCTGTTGAAAAGAGATGGTCTTCATCCTTCCGGATGTGGAGCATCTCTCCTATCTAGAAATATGGCACATAGTCTTAGCGTTTGCACTTGACTAACTGGGGCCCAGGTCAGGAAGCAGACAGACTGGCTAAACCGACTGTCTGCTAGCCGCCTCACGTCCCAGAAATCAGTTAATTCTCAGCACATAGAGACCCTTTCACCTAGATATCACACTATAGAGACTGTGTCTGTTCCCCGAGCAAGAAAATACAAAAAACGCCTGAATCAAATCAAGACTAACAATTTAATTGATGTTCAATAAATAAAAAAAATATATAATACAGAGAAACAATTGATAAAGCTTGGCTTATTGAATATCAGGTCCCTTTCTACAAAAGCACTTTGTGTAAATGATATGATCACTGATCATAAGCTAGATGTGCTCTGTTTGACAGAAACCTGGCTAAAACCAGACGATTACATTATTTTAAACGAGTCCACCCCCCAAGATTACTGTTACAAACATGAACCGCGTCTAAAAGGTAAAGGGGGAGGTGTTTCTACTATTTATAGCAATATTCTCAATGTCTCTCAGAGAAAGGGCTTCAAATATAACTCGTTTGAAGCATATAGCATTATCCAGAGAAACAAGTGCTAATGATAAATCCGCCGTGACGTTTGTACTGGCTACTGTTTACAGGCCACCAGGGCACCATACAGACTTTATTAAAGAATTTGCTGATTTTCTATCCGAGTTGGTGTTGGCTGCAGATAAAGTCTTAATAGTGGGTGATTTTAACATCCATGTTGATAATGAAAAAGATGCATTAGGAACAGCATTTATAGATATTCTGAACTCTATTGGGGTTAGACAACACGTGTCAGGTCCTACTCATTGCTGAAATCATACTCTAGATTTAATACTGTCACATGGAATTGATGTTAATGGTGTTGAAATTCTGCAGCAAAGCGATGATATCTCAGATCATTATCTAGTCTCTTGTATACTCCAGATAGTTAAACTGTAAATTCAACTCCTTGCTACAAGTACGGTAGAACCATCACTTCTACTACAAAAGACTGCTTTGTAAATAATCTTCCTGACTTATCTGAATTCCTCAGCATATCCAATAGCTCAGAAAAACTTGATGATGTAATAGAAACTATGGAATCTCTCTTTTCTAGCACTTTAGATACAGTTGCTCCAGTGCGCTTAAAAAAGATTAAGAAAAACAGTGTAACACCGTGGTATAACGATCACACTCACGCCCTAAAGAGAAAAGCACGAAAAATGGAACGCAGCTGGAGGAAAACAAAACTAGAGGTTTTTCGTACTGCTTGGCGTGAATGCAACTTATCTTATAGAAAAGCATTAAAAACTGCCAGATCGGATTACTTTTCGTCTCTCTTAGAAGAAAACAAACATAACCCTAGGTATTTGTTCAATACTGTGGTTAAATTAACGAAAAATATAGCAGAAACAGGTGCAGACATTTCCCAACAGCACACTTTATGAAGTACTTTACCTCCAAGATAGACACTATTAGAGATAAAATTGTAACCATACAGCCGCCCGCTACAGTATCGCATCAGATAATGCGCTGTAGGTCTCCTGAGGAACAATTCCACTCATTCTCTATTATAGGAGAGGAAGAATTGTATAAAATTGTTAAATCATCTAAACCTACAACATGCATGTTAGACCCTATTCCATCTAAGCTACTAAAGGAGGTACTTCCAGAAGTCATAGATCCTCTTCTGAATATTATTAATTCGTCACTATCATTAGCATATGTCCCCAAAACCTTCAAACTGGCTGTTATTAAGCCACTCATTAAAAAACCACAACTTGACCCCACTGAATTAATTAACTACAGACCAATTTCGAATCTCCCTTTTCTGTCAAAGATACTAGAAAAGGTAGTATCCTCACAATTATGCTCCTTCTTAGAGAAAAATGGTATCTGTGAGGATTTCCAGTCAGGTTTTAGACCATATCATAGTACTGAGACTGCTCTTATTAGAGTTACAAATGACCTGCTCTTGTCAACCGATCGTGGTTGCATCTCCCTATTAGTGCTACTGGATCTTAGTGCTGCGTTTGATACTATTGACCACAACATTCTTTTAAACAGACTTGAAAATTATATAGGCATTGATGGTAGTGCACTGGCTTGGTTCGAATCGTACTAATCAGTCCGTCATCAGTTTGTGGAAATAAATGAAGAGGTATCATTTAAATCGCAAGTGCAGTATGGAGTACCTCAAGGCTCAGTACTAGGGTCATTACTTTTTACGCTTTACATGTTACCCTTGGGAGATATCATCAGGAAACATGGTGTTAGCTTTCATTGTTACGCAGATGATACTCAGCTCTATATTTCTTCGCAGCCCGGCAAAACATATCAATTCGAAAAACTAACAGAATGCATAGCTGATTCTTACTGTTAAATCCTGAAAAAACAGAGGTGTTAATTATTGGACCTAAAACATCCACAAGTAATGACCTAAAACACAGTCTAATACTAGATGGCTGCTCTGTAAATTCGTCGTCATCAGTTAGGAACCTAGGCTATTCTACAGCAATCTCTCCTTTGAAAGCCACATTTCTAGCATTTGCAAAACTGCATTTTTCCATCTTAAAAATATATCGAAATTACGACCTATGCTATCAATGTCAAATGCTGAAACATTAATTCATGCGTTCATGACCTCAAGGGTAGATTATTGTAATGCTTTATTGGGTGGTTGTTCTGCACGCTTAATAAACAAACTCCAGCTGGTCCAAAATGCAGCAGCTAGAGTTCTTACTAGAACTAAAAAGTGTGACCATATTAGCCCGGTTCTGTCAGCACTGCATTGGCTCCCTATAAAACATCGTATAGATAAAATCTTGCTAATTACTTATAAAGCCCTCAATGGTTTAGCTCCTCAGTACTTGAGCGAGCTCCTATCGCATTATAGTCCCTCACGTCCGCTGCGTTCTCAAAATTCTGGCAATTTGATAATACCTAGAATATCAAACTCAACTGCGGGCGGCAGATCATTTTCTTATCTAGCGCCTAAACTCTGGAACAATCTACCTAACACTGTTCGGGAGGCAGACACACTCTGTCAGTTTAAATCTAGATTAAAGACACATCTCTTTAACCTGGCTTACACATAAAACATTAACACATTCCTATAATTCAGATCCGTTAAAGGATTGTTAAGCTGCATTAATTAGGTCAGCCGGAACCGAAAACACCTCCCATAACATCTGATGCACTCGTTGCATCGTAAAAAGAATGCCATCTACGCTAATATTAGTCTGTTTCATTCTTATTCCGAGGTCACCGTAGCCACCAGACCCAGCCTGTATCCGGATCAGATGGTCACTGCAGTCCCCCGGATCCAGTCCGCACCAGCTTAGATCCAGAGCCGGACAGTAACGGAGTACATTTACTTGAGTACAGTACTTAAGTACAATTTTGAGGGATCTGTACTTTACTCAAGTATCATTTTTGGGGAGTACTCATGGCTCAAGTACATTTGAGAGGCAAATATTGTACTCTTTACTCCACTACATTTCTATCCATAACCGTGAGTACCCATTACTTCTTCTAAAAAAAAAAGGAAAAAAGAAAAATCCCGGAAACCCTTAATTTGTTGTTTCCCTCTCAAACGTGATTGGATTGTGCAGGCGCCACTGATTGGGGCAGCCTATCAGCAATCACCTTCAGCTTTCCGCCAAAGTCAACTCCATAGTCAGATAATGATTTAGATGAGAGACGAAACCATGGACCAAACAATGGATGAAGACACAGCAGGTCCATCCCGGGAATATGCCAACCCGTGGCCTCAGTTCAGAGTTATGTCAGAACATTGCTATATTGCCTTCTTTGCTGGTTTAGGTTTATTAATTTGATTGATGAAAAAACAGAGAAGCTCACATGTACACACAATTGTTAGCTGAATTTTCTTTTCTGATATTACACATTAATGTAAGCTGAGCATTTGCTTTGATGTTCTTGAGTATGCGCTGTGTTTAACACAGTCAGGTTCAAATGTGGGTGCAAAAAATCCATTAAAACTCCAAGGTATTAACATTAACATTTTTCATAACTCCATGTAGGACGTTTCTGTACATAAATGTAAGCAGTAGTAATGCAATATTTAAAAAAAAAATGACTCTTGATACTCAAGTACTTTTAAAAACAAGTACTTCAGTACTTTTACTTAAGTAGACATCTGACTGTAGTACTTTTACTTGTACTTGAGTAAAATTTAGCAAGGGGTATCTGTACTTTTACTCAAGTAATGAAGCTGTGTACTCTGTCCGTCTCTGCTTAGATCATGGATCACCACCTGGAGATGACTTCAATAGCCATGGATGTCAACCAGATGAGCTCCAGAGACGGATCATCACTAAAGACCTCGCCAACCTAGACTGCCATCGGTGCTACACCACGGGATCCTGACGAGTTCTCTACAATCGGACATTGGTACAAACTGCTGGTTTCGTCTGGCCAGAGGAGAACTGGTCCCCCGACTGAGCCTAGTTTCTCCCAAGGTTTTTTTCTCCATTTCTGTCACCTGTGGAGTTTTGGTTCCTTGCCGCTGTCGCCTCTGACTTGCTTAGTTGGGGACTTCTTCCAGCGATATCGTATACTATTTGAACTGAACTGACGATGATATCACTGAATTCATTGATGAACTTTCTTTAACTGAAAATTGATTATCTACAATAATGCGTTACTTACACACTATTGTTCTGTTTAAATACTGTGCAGTTGCTTTGACACAATCTGTATTGTTAAAAGCGCTATATAAATAAAGGTGACTTGACTTGACTTGACTTGACTCTCCTGAAGTCTGAAAACAGAACATCTGAAAGCTGATTCAAACTGAGTCAAACTGACGGATAAGGATTATTTGTAGTACAATCTTATAATTTGAAATTATTTGTTTCTGTCTTTTTGAGTGGAATTTACCCAGACCAGAAGTGTCTGCTATAAATTAAAATGCAGTAGGCTCACTAGGAGGAAGTGGATAGAAACAGCAGTCGATGCCAAGAGACTCGTGCTTGGACACTGGGCACTTTCTCCCATTCATAGTTATACGAGTGAACTGTCTTGGTATATTTGCAATATTTATGGTGACTTCATTCGTATAGTAGCCACGGGACATAATGTATCCATACAGTGCCTATAGAAAATCATCATACCCTGTAAAAAAAAAAACTTTACCTTTTGTCACATTACAATAAACAAAAATAAATTAGGTCTTTTGAGCTGAATTCTGGAGAATTATTAAAAATTAATCAGTGAAATGTTGGTTTGGTAAAGTGATTAGCCCCTTATACCATTATAAACTTGCTCAGGAGTAAGCAATCAACTTCCAGATTGAACACCAGGCTAATTGCCCCACCTGACATCAATAGTAGTGGTGTTGATTACTTAAAACCAGCTGTTTCTTGAAGATTCCACTGTTAGTAGTGCATGGTATGGCAAAGAATTCACCATGGTTGGGAAAATGCTTTCAAAACATTTCAGCGTTTTCAGCTATCCTTCTGAGTACTGTTCAAAGCATCATTAAGAAGTGGAAACAGTATGGCACCACCAGCACATTGCCTAGATCAGGCCATCCGTCCAAAGTGGATGACAGAGCCAGGTCATTGATAAGAGAAACTACCAGGAGGCCAAAGGCAACTTTGAAGGATTTACAAGGCTATATGGCTGGGTCTGGTATGTCTGTGCATAGGACAGCTATCTCTCAAGCTTTACACAAAGCTGGTCAATATGGCAGGGTGGCACGAAAGAAGCCTTTCTCATTTGCACTATGCAAAAAACACATTTGAAAGCGAAATGGCTTAAGGATAAGAAGGTGAATGTCCTTGAGTGGCCAAGTCAGAGCCCTGACCTAAATCCTATCAAAAATCTGTGGATGGATTTAGAGCAATAATTAAATATTAGAATATTAATTTTTTTTTTTTTTTTTTTTTTTTGCAAAACTGTTGTGTTTTTTTCTTTCATTGGTTTGATTTTGTAAGACCAAAATTGTAAATAAAGCTGAAAAAGTTATTTGGAATGGTGTTTAATTTCAGGCTGTATGACAAATAAAGTAACTATTTCAAAGGGGTATGATGATTTTCTATAGGCACTGTATATGATATTCAAGCCTTTCTGTGAGCAGCAGTGATCTGGGAAAGTTGTCATGGTATGATGGCAACATTACTGTTTGTACTTAGTGTAAATAGTCTCTACTAGTAACGCACTCTATTTACACTAAGTGAAAATAGCAGTATTTTCCAAGCGATATGCTATTTACACTAAGTGCAAATAGCTATAGATTCTATTTCTGCTATGTATGCTATTTATTGCAAATAGTGGCAATTATGTGCGCCTCAGTATTGTAGTACATTTTTAAACAAAGTGCAATAATAATGTATTGAATGTAGATTATAATTTTAATTCAAATTATTAAATGGATGCCATATTGAGGGACAATATAAGCCCTCCCTACACCACCTCTAACCCTAACCTTAACTTATTTTTAACTTTTCAATTATTTCCTTTATTTTGTTTGAAAATAAATGCCTTTCAGATGTGATATGAGATTTGAAAAAGGCGGATTCAAACCATTGTCGATCGTGTTAAAAATGACTACGGCACATGTTTTACCATCTACACCACTGAAGCTGTTCCTATTATCTTTTGTAGTACTGACTAGCCCAATCACACATTGGTGGGCAGAGTTAGTGTAAATAGCCTCTGCCGACAAGTCAGGCTATTTGCACTTAGTGTAAATAGACACTGTTTTGTTTTTCTTCATGTGCACTTCATCTACATTTTTCATTAAAACTGTTCCTCTTTATTATATTATTTTGTTAGAAAATTTTAAGTAGAAAGGCCATATCTGCCCTAGATATTGAGAGACATGCTGCTCATCATTCAAATACCTAGTTGAATACTTGAACAAGTGTTTTCTGTAGGATTTTGCAGCATGCTTCCAGAAACCCTCCACCTTCCCCAGCTCCACCTGTATAGATCTGCTACAAGTACGTTCATGTATGTTATATGTGCAGCAGCAGCATGTCTTACATGCTCACAGCAGCATGTCTGTGGATGCATTGGCAGATGCAAGACTCAGTATGGGCTCTGAGACTGCAGCAACAATCAACAGCAGCAACAGTGTAGGAGTCTGTTCCACAAATACCGAATACATTAACATTGCCATACCCATTACCATACCAATTTCTCTGACAGTTGTTATGACAGAATTTTTTGTTGCAGTACATTTGGAATTCATATGCTTGTGAAATTCATATGTTGTGTTAATTGTAAATTCTGTCACATTTAAATCACAGATTTCAATTAAAACTTAAATAGCAATTCCTTCTTACAGAAAAATTGGTATCTGTGAATATTTCCAGTCAAGATTTAGACAGAATCATTGTACTGAGACTGCTCTTATTAGAGTTACAAATGACCTGCTCTTATCATCCGATTGTGGTATATCTCTATTAGTGCTGCTGGATCTTAGCACTGTGTTTGACACTATTGACTATAACATTCTTTTGAATAGATGTGAAAATTATGTTGGCATTAGTGGAAGTGCATTGGCATGGTTCAAATCGTACTTATCTGACCGCCATCAGTTTGTGGCAGTAAAAGACGAGGTATCATATCAAGTATGGAGTACCTCAGGGCTCAGTTCTAGGGCCATTACTTTTTATGCTTTAGATGTTACCCTTGGAAGATATCATCAGGAAACATGGTGGTAGCTTTCACTGTTATGCTGATAATACTCAGCTCTATATTTCTTCACAGCCCAGTAAAACATACCAATTTGAAAAAACTAACGGAATGCATAGTTGATATAAAAAACTGGATGATAAGTAATTTCTTACTGCTAAATTCTGAAAAAAACAAGAGGTGTTAATTGTTGGACCTAAAACCCCTGCGTGTAATAACCTAAAACACTTTCTAATACTCGATGGCTGCTTTGTCAATTCTTTGTCATCAGTTAGGAACCTAGGTGTGCTATTCGATAGCAATCTTTCATTCGAAGGGCACATTTCTAGCATTTGCAAAACCGCATTTTTTCATCTCAAAAATATATCGAAATTACGACCTATGCTCTCAATATCAAATGCAGAAACGTTAATTCATGCATTCATGACCTCAAGGATAGATTATTGTAATGCTTTATTGGGTGGTTTTTCTGCAAACTCCAGCTGGTCCAAAATGCAGCAGCTAGAGTTTTTACGACAACCATGGCAGAATGGTATCTACGCTAATATTAGTCTGTTTTGTTCTTATTCCGAGGTCACCGTAGCCACCAGATCCAGTCTGTATCCATATCAGATGGTCATTGCAGTCCCCCAGATCCAGTTCATACCCAGCACAGATGGTGGATTAACACTGAGAGACAACCTCTACAGCCCTGAATGTCAGCGGAAAACACATCAACTAGATGAGCCCCGGGAACGGATCACCAGTAAAGAACTCCTCACCTAGATGGCCGTTGGTGCAAGAACACGGAAACCAGATGAGTCCTTCGCAAATCTGACTGCAACATGGAAATTTTGCACTATTGACACTATTGTCCTATTTAATACTGTAAAGTTGCTTTGACACAACCCGTATTAAAATTGGCTTGATCATTCAATCAATCAATCAATCAATCAGTCAATCAATCATGCAGCTATGTCACATCGTGTTGCTGTCATGATCTGGGCTGTGGGGTTTCCCGCAGCCACCTGAGAGCGCTGTTTCCCTTTCCTTGCACTGCACTTCCCTGATCGTTCACTCCTGTCTTGTCATTAGCACTCATCATCCCACACCTGTTCACAATTACTCAGACTATAAGAACTCTCCTTTCCCACTCATCATGGTGTCTGCATTGTATTCGTATGTGTGTCTCTGTGTGCCGGATCCCTGCTCTTGATCGTATTCCCTGTTTTGTGTATCTTGCCTAGTTCTAGCTGTGTTGTGCCGTGTTGGCCTTTTGTTTGTTTGTTTATTTGTTTATTGTTATTAAATATATACTTACCCTGCATTTGGACCCAGACCCCTCTATCCAACGTGACAGAATGCAGACACCAAGGATGGGTTCAGCGGGGAAGAATTTTTTCGAGGAGGCGGCGTCCCCTCGCTTAGCGACGGCGACCGCTATCTCCGTTCCTGATGTGGCGGCGACCGCTGTTTCTGTTCCTGATGCGATGGCGACCGCTATCTCTGTTCCTGATGCGGCGGTGACCGCTATCTCTGGTCCCGAAGCAGCGGCGATTGTTATCTCCGTTCCTGATGCGGCGGCGACCGCTATCTCCGTTCCTGATGTGCCGGCGACCGCTATCTCTGTTCCTGACGCGGGCGGTGACCGCTATCTCTGGTCCCGAAGCAGCGGCGATTGTTATCTCCGTTCCTGATGCGGCGGCGACCGCTATCTCCGTTCCTGATGTGGCGGCGACCGTTATCTGCCGGATCCCTGCTCTTGATCGTATTCCCTGTTTTGTGTATCTTGCCTAGTTCTAGTTGTGTTGTGCCGTGTTGGCCTTTTGTTTGTTTGTTTATTTGTTTATTGTTATTAAATATATACTTACCCTGCATTTGGACCCAGACCCCTCTATCCAACGTGACAGTTGCATGCTGGGGTGCATCGCCATTTTGGGAGGACCGCCTTCTGCTACAAATGCTTAAATTAATACAGATACCTTTTGGTTTTGCTTTTTAGTTAAATATGCATGTTCTTAATTGTATCGTTTACAGGGAAGAGAAAATATTTTATAGTTTCTTTACAATGTTGGTCTGTAATTACCATGCAAACAGTGTCGCCCACTGGATGCTCGCTGCTGCTTCAGCCGCCATATGGTAGAAAATCCAAATAAAAGTCTGTGTTCAACAAGCTTGTTAAAATCGCTGTATAAATAAAGCTGATTGATTGACTGATTGAATGATCAAGCCAATTTTAAGAGGGGAAATTCACAGTATACAAACAAATTCTCTCAAAAACATTTTCGAAATGAAACTACATAGATAAAAAGTGTTTCACTTTAAAAAACACTTAAAGCTTCTGGGAAAATTCCAGGAGGTTTACATGAACACACAGTTCTGTTATAGTCCTGTTGCCAGGAGAGGGTCTATTTTCTGGCGATCTTAGAGTCACACAAAAGGAGGGCGTGGGGGTGGGTGGCTGTAGACTGTGATGCGCTGGACTGGAAGAGTCAAGCCCCCGGGTGGAGGTGCTCAGGCTGGAGGTAATAATGTGGCTGCAGTCTCATTATATGTCCAGTGCAGCATTATAAATGTGAGCCAGAGCTGTGGCTAGAGCGCATGCTCAGTGAGTGATAATTGCGGAGCACAGCGGCTGTGTGGAGAGATAAAAGTGCCTTGAGCTACTCTTCCTGTAATCCGTCATTCAAACTGGCTGATGGAGCCGTAGCATGAGACCACACACATACTGACACTCAGACTATATGACCTGTTCATGGCACTGGACTCACTATAAAAGCATTACGTTACTATGTAGAAGAACTGTGTAAAAGTGTGTACACTAACATTAACACTACTGCTCACTGAGTGACACAACATAAACTAACAGTGTTGCCATGTCCAGAAAAACAATACCAAAAAAGGGGTAAAATATGTGCATCACACAGGGCATCCCAATACACCCTTTGAACCCAGATAGCAATGAGTCGGCGGACCGCCGGCGGCGCTCCGGCGGCAGTAGAGGCGTCAGAATGGCGTAATCGCAAACACGTTTGACGGTGCACGGTGACGGTTATATCAAAGGCGGCCCTTCAGAGGCAAATGCTATTTTCGAGCGATCGGTCGCCGCTTATATATATATATATATATATATATATATATATATATCTCACGCAGTTTATCAAGAATAATTGTATTTCAAAGCGGCTTGCCGCCAGCCGGCCGCGGTCCATTAGACGGAGGCAACCGCCAAAGAAAATGAAGCAGTCGGCCCGCCGGCTTTTCGCCGGCGGCATCTCGCAAGAAATGGGAGTGACGTATTTGGCGGCAAACGTTTCATCCCCGCCAGCGGGACGCACCTATAGCCGACAGCTTAGGGCCGGCGGCAAAAAGAAGCCGTGCGGATATTTTTTGCTAGCTGGGAAAGAGAGTTTGTTCCAGTTTCCTGTTGTGTTCTGCCAAAAACAGTGTTTATTTTCATTCCTTGAACCATTTCTAGCCTCTTATTTAAAAAAAAGTCATCCAACTCCCCTGGCATCTCATCACAGCATAAATGCACTGAATTAAAAATGGTGATTTGATTGTCCTCAAAAACTCATAAAAGCATCCAAACTCCAGACATTTTATTTTTCTTGGCTATCAAGATATGGCTGTATTGTTTTTTTTTTTGTTTTTTTTAATTTTTTTTTATTGCTGCATTACAAGAGCAATGCAATTGCGTAAAGATGTAAGATCAAATTATTTTAGATGGTAAAAAAAAGATGGTAGATGGTAGTCTATAAGCGCATGTTGTTCTAGCACGAATAATGGCACCATTTTAGTGAGAAAGGGAAGAACGCTTACTTGCCTCTGATGCCACAGCTCTCATTCAAACAGTGATTGCCATAGCATTGACAGAGAGAGAGAGCATGATCATACTAAATAACAACTAGATAAAAAGTTTGTTAGCAAACTTTAAGTTGGCTTGAGAAAGCCTAGCCAGTAAGTTTTAAGTAGTTTTAAAAGCTTTTAGTTTAAAGAAAGTTTAAAGGTTTTCAGTTTGAAATAGTTTTAGTTTGATTAATAAAGTTTGAAGATAGATAGGCTAGATAGATATAAATAGTTTGAAAATAGATAGATAGATTTATAGATATAAATAGTTAGAAGATATAAATAGTTTGAATGTGAATAGATGCTAAGGTGTTGATATGCGGTTGCTAAGGTACCCAGGGTGGTTGCTAAGGTGTTGCTATGCGGTTGCTAGCATTATTTAAGCAAGACTAGCAAGTTGTTAACATGATTTTTAACATGACTAGCAAGTCGCTAGCATGATTTTAGCACCACTAGCAAGTCGCTAGCATGATTTTAGCACGACTAGCAAGTCGCTAGCATGATTTTAGCACGACTAGCAAGTCGCTAGCATGATTTTAGCATAGTTTTAGCATGACTAGCAAGTCGCTAGCATGATTAACAAGTCGCTAGCATGATTTTAGCATGACTAGCAAGTCGCTAGCATGATTTTAGCATGACTACCAATTCGCTAGCATGATTTTAGCATGACTAGCAAGTCGCTAACATGATTTTAGCATTATTTCAGCATGACTAGCAAAGTCGCTAGCATTATTCTAGCATGACTAGCAAGTCGTTAGCATGATATTAGCATGACTAGCAAGTCACTAGCATTATTTTAGCAAGACTAGCAAGTCGTTAGCATTATTTAAGCAAGACTAGCAAGTCGCTAACATGATTTTTAGCATGACTAGCAAGTCGCTAGCATGATTTTACCATGACTAACAAGTCGCTAGCATGATTTTAGCACGACTAGCAAGTCGCTAGCATGATTTTAGCATTATTTTAGCATGACTAGCAAGTCGCTAGCATGATTTTAGCATGACTAGCAAGTCGCTAGCATGATTTTACCATTATTTTAGCACGACTAGCAAGTCGCTAGCATTATTCTAGCATGACTAGCAAGTCGCTAGCATGATTTTAGCACGACTAGCAAGTCGCTAGCATGATTTTAGCATGACTAGCAAGTCGCTAGCATGATTTTAGCATGACTAGCAAAGTCGCTAGCATGATTCTAGCATGACTAGCAAGTTGTTAGCATGATATTAGCATGACTAGCAAGTCACTAGCATTATTTTAGCAAGACTAGCAAGTCGCTAGCATTATTTAAGCAAGACTAGCAAGTCGCTAACATGATTTTTAACATGACTAGCAAGTCGCTAGCATGATTTTACCATGACTAACAAGTCGCTAGCATGATTTTAGCATGACTAGCAAGTCGCTAGCATGATTTTAGCACGACTAGCAAAGTCGCTAGCATGATTTTAACACGACTAGCAAGTCGCTAGCATGATTTTAGCACAACTAGCAAGTCGCTAGCATGATTTTAACATTATTTTAGCATGACTAGCAAGTCGTTAACATGATTTTAGCAAGACTAGCAAGTCGCTAGCATGATTTTAGCATTATTTTAGCATGACTAGCAAGTCGCTAGCATGATTTTAGCATTATTTTAACATGACTAGCAAGTCGCTAGCATGATTTTAGCATGACTAGCAAGTCGCTAACATGATTTTAGCAAGACTAGCAAGTCGCTAGCATGATTTTAGCATGACTAGCAAGTCGCTAGCATGATTTTAGAACGACTAGCAAGTCGCTAGCATGATTTTAACATTATTTTAGCATGACTAGCAAAGTCACTAGCATGATTCTAGCATGACTAGCAAGTCGCTAGCATGATTTTAGCATGACTAGCAAGTCGCTAGCATAATTTTAGCAAGACTAGCAAGTCGCTAGCATGATTTTAGCATGACTAGCAAGTCACTAGCATGATTTTAGCATGACTACCAATTCGCTAGCATGATTTTAGCATGACTAGCAAGTCGCTAGCATGATTTTAGCATTATTTCAGCATGACTAGCAAAGTCGCTAGCATTATTCTAGCATGACTAGCAAGTCGTTAGCATGATATTAGCATGACTAGCAAGTCACTAGCATGATTTTAGCATAGTTTTAGCATGACTAGCAAGTCGCTAGCATGATTTTACCATGATTAACAAGTCGCTAGCATGATTTTAGCATGACTAGCAAGTCGCTAGCATGATTTTAGCATGACTACCAATTCGCTAGCATGATTTTAGCATGACTAGCAAGTCGCTAGCATGATTTTAGCATTATTTCAGCATGACTAGCAAAGTCGCTAGCATTATTCTAGCATGACTAGCAAGTCGTTAGCATGATATTAGCATGACTAGCAAGTCACTAGCATTATTTTAGCAAGACTAGCAAGTCGCTAGCATTATTTAAGCAAGACTAGCAAGTCGCTAACATGATTTTTAGCATTACTAGCAAGTCGCTAGCATGATTTTACCATGACTAACAAGTCGCTAGCATGATTTTAGCACGACTAGCAAGTCGCTAGCATGATTTTAGCATTATTTTAGCATGACTAGCAAGTCGCTAGCATGATTTTAGCATGACTAGCAAGTCGCTAGCATTATTCTAGCATGACTAGCAAGTCGCTAGCATGATTTTAGCACGACTAGCAAAGTCGCTAGCATGATTCTAGCATGACTAGCAAGTTGTTAGCATGATATTAGCATGACTAGCAAGTCACTAGCATTATTTTAGCAAGACTAGCAAGTCGCTAGCATTATTTAAGTAAGACTAGCAAGTCGCTAACATGATTTTTAACATGACTAGCAAGTCGCTAGCATGATTTTACCATGACTAACAAGTCGCTAGCATGATTTTAGCATGACTAGCAAGTCGCTAGCATGATTTTAGCACGACTAGCAAAGTCGCTAGCATGATTTTAACACGACTAGCAAGTCGCTAGCATGATTTTAGCACAACTAGCAAGTCGTTAGCATGATTTTAGCATTATTTTAGCATGACTAGCAAGTCGCTAACATGATTTTAGCAAGACTAGCAAGTCGCTAACATGATTTTAGCAAGACTAGCAAGTCGCTAGCATGATTTTAGCATTATTTTAGCATGACTAGCAAGTCGCTAGCATGATTTTAGCATTATTTTAACATGACTAGCAAGTCGCTAGCATGATTTTAGCATGACTAGCAAGTCGCTAACATGATTTTAGCAAGACTAGCAAGTCGCTAGCATGATTTTAGCACGACTAGCAAGTCGCTAGCATGATTTTAACATTATTTTAGCATGACTAGCAAAGTCACTAGCATGATTCTAGCATGACTAGCAAGTCGCTAGCATGATTTTAGCATGACTAGCAAGTCGCTAGCATAATTTTAGCAAGACTAGCAAGTCGCTAGCATGATTTTAGCATGACTAGCAAGTCACTAGCATGATTTTAGCATGACTACCAATTCGCTAGCATGATTTTAGCATGACTAGCAAGTCGCTAGCATGATTTTAGCATTATTTCAGCATGACTAGCAAAGTCGCTAGCATTATTCTAGCATGACTAGCAAGTCGTTAGCATGATATTAGCATGACTAGCAAGTCACTAGCATTATTTTAGCAAGACTAGCAAGTCGCTAGCATTATTTAAGCAAGACTAGCAAGTCGCTAACATGATTTTTAGCATGACTAGCAAGTCGCTAGCATGATTTTACCATGACTAACAAGTCGCTAGCATGATTTTAGCACGACTAGCAAGTCGCTAGCATGATTTTAGCATGACTAGCAAGTCGCTAGCATGATTTTAGCATTATTTCAGCATGACTAGCAAAGTCGCTAGCATTATTCTAGCATGACTAGCAAGTCGTTAGCATGATATTAGCATGACTAGCAAGTCACTAGCATTATTTTAGCAAGACTAGCAAGTCGCTAGCATTATTTAAGCAAGACTAGCAAGTCGCTAACATGATTTTTAGCATGACTAGCAAGTCGCTAGCATGATTTTACCATGACTAACAAGTCGCTAGCATGATTTTAGCACGACTAGCAAGTCGCTAGCATGATTTTAGCACAACTAGCAAGTCGCTAGCATGATTTTAGCATTATTTTAGCATGACTAGCAAGTCGCTAGCATGATTTTAGCATGACTAGCAAGTCGCTAGCATGATTTTACCATTATTTTAGCACGACTAGCAAGTCGCTAGCATTATTCTAGCATGACTAGCAAGTCGCTAGCATGATTTTAGCACGACTAGCAAGTCGTTAGCATGATTTTAGCACGACTAGCAAGTCGCTAGCATGATTTTAACACGACTAGCAAGTCGCTAGCATGATTTTAGCACAACTAGCAAGTCGCTAGCATGATTTTAGCATTATTTTAGCATGACTAGCAAGTCGCTAACATGATTTTAGCAAGACTAGCAAGTCGCTAACATGATTTTAGCAAGACTAGCAAGTCGCTAGCATGATTTTAGCATTATTTTAGCATGACTAGCAAGTCGCTAGCATGATTTTAGCATTATTTTAACATGACTAGCAAGTCGCTAGCATGATTTTAGCATGACTAGCAAGTCGCTAACATGATTTTAGCAAGACTAGCAAGTCGCTAGCATGATTTTAGCATTATTTTAGCATGACTAGCAAAGTCACTAGCATGATTCTAGCATGACTAGCAAGTCGCTAGCATGATTTTAGCATGACTAGCAAGTCGCTAGCATAATTTTAGCAAGACTAGCAAGTCGCTAGCATGATTTTAAACATGACTAGCAAGTCGCTAGCCTGATTTTAGCATGACTAGCAAGTCGCTAGCATGATTTTAGCATTACTAGCAAGTCGCTAGCATCATTTTATCATTATTTTAGCATGACTAGCAAGTCGCTAGCATGATTTTAGCATTATTTTAGCATGACTAGCAAGTCGCTAGCATGATTTTAGCATTATTTTAGCATGACTAGCAAGTCGCTAGCATGATTTTAGCACGACTAGCAAGTCGCTAGCATGATTTTAGCACGACTAGCAAGTCGCTAGCATGATTTTAACATTATTTTAGCACGACTAGCAAGTCGCTAGCATGATTCTAGCATGACTAGCAAGTCGCTAGCATGATTTTAGCATGACTAGCAAGTCGCTAGCCTGATTTTAGCATGACTAGCAAGTCGCTAGCATGATTTTAGCATGACTAGCAAGTTGCTAGCATGATTTTAGCATTATTTTAGCATGACTAGCAAGTCGCTAGCATGATTTTAGCATGATTTTAGCACGACTAGCAAGTCGCTAGCATGATTTTAGCACGACTAGCAAGTCGCTAGCATGATTTTAACATTATTATAGCATGACTAGCAAGTCGCTAGCATGATTTTAGCATGACTAGCAAGTCGCTAGCATGATTTTAGCAAGACTAGCAAGTCGCTAGCATGATTTTAGCATGACTAGCAAGTCGCTAGCCTGATTTTAGCATGACTAGCAAGTCGCTAGCATGATTTTAGCATGACTAGCAAGTCGCTAGCATGATTTTAGCATTATTTTAGCATGACTAGCAAGTCGCTAGCATGATTTTAGCTAGACTAGCAAGTCGCTAGCATGATTTTTAACATGACTAGCAAGTCGCTAGCATGATTTTAGCACGACTAGCAAGTCGCTAGCATGATTCTGGCATGACTAGTTAGATAGATAGATAGATAGATAGATAGATAGATAGATAGATAGATAGATAGATAGATAGATAGATAGATAGATAGATAGATAGATAGATAGATAGATAGATAAGGTTTGAAGATAGATAGATAGATAGATAGATAGATAGATAGATAGATAGATAGATAGATAGATAGATAGATAGATAGATAGATAGATAGATAGATAGATAAGGTTTGAAGATAGATAGATAGATAGATAGATAGATAGATAGATAGATAGATAGATAGATAGATAGATAGATAGATAGATAGATAGATAGATAAGCTTTGAAGATAGATAGATAGATAGATAGATAGATAGATAGATAGATAGATAGATAGATAGATAGATAGATAGATAGATAGATAGATAGATAGATAGATAGATAGATAGATAGATAAGCTTTGAAGATAGATAGATAGATAGATAGATAGATAGATAGATAGATAGATAGATAGATAGATAGATAGATAGATAGATAGCTTAAAGCTTAATTGAGTATCAATGGCTTCTAGCAGTTTACATTAAACATAGTTCAAACAGACATGGACTTTTGGTCAATGAAAGTCTATGGGACCTTTTTATGATTTTTAATATTAATTTTTAAGAAAACCATAACTCAAACCAGTCTGAAAAGATATAGCACACTAAGTCTGAACAGTATGAAGATCTGACCCGAGTTTGGAGTATGTAGCTTGAACGGTCTAGGAGGAGTAGGAGTCCAAAATTTTTTCGGCCAGAAAAATAAGAAGAAGAAGAAGAAGAAGAAGAATAACTAGATAAAAAGTTTGTTAGCAAACTTTAAGTTGGCTTGAGAAAGCCTAGCCAGTAAGTTTTAAGTAGTTTTAAAAGCTTTTAGTTTAAAGAAAGTTTAAAGGTTTTCAGTTTGAAATAGTTTTAGTTTGATTGATAAAGTTTGAAGATAGATAGGCTAGATAGATATAAATAGTTTGAAAATAGAAAGATTTATAGATATAAATAGTTAGAAGATATAGTTTGAATGTGAATAGATAGATATGAGGTTACTAGGGTACCCAGGGTGGTAGCATGATTAGCTAGTTGCTAGCATGATTTTAGTAAGACTAGCAAGTCGCTAGCATGATTTTAGCATGACTAGCAAGTCGCTAGCATGATTTACCATGATTAGCAAGTCGCTAACATGATTTTAGCATGACTAGCAAGTCCCTAGCATGATTATAACATGACTAGCAAGTCGTTAGCATGATTCTAGCAGGACTAGCAAGTCACAAGCATGATTTTAGCATGACTAGCAATTTGCTAGCATGATTTTAGAATGACTAGCAAGTCGCTAGCATGATTATAACATGACTAGCAAGTCGCTAGTATGATTTTTAGCATTACTAGCAAGTCGCTAGCATGATTTTAGCATTACTAGCAAGTCGCTAACATGATTTTACCATGACTAGCAAGTCGCAAGCATGATTTTAGCACGACTAGCAAGTCGCTAGCATGATTTTAACATTATTATAGCATGACTAGCAAGTCGCAATCATTATTTTAGCATGACTAGCAAGTTGCTAGCATTATTCTAGCATGACTAGCAAATCCCTAGCATGATTTTAGCATTACTAACAAGTCGCTAGCATGGTTTTAGCAAGACTAGCAAGTCGTTAGCATGATTGTAGTATGACTAGCAAGTCGCTAGCATGATTTTAGCACGACTACCAAGCAGTGTTGTAGTCGAGTCACCAACTGTCGAGTCCGAGTCGAGTCTCGAGTCCCAGTGTTCGAGTCCGAGTCCAAGTCCGAGTCACCAAAGAAGAGTCCGAGTCGAGTCCAAGTCGAGTCACCATTACCAGAGTTCGAGTCCGAGTCGAGTCTCAAGTCCCCAGTGTTCGAGTCCGAGCCGAGTCTTGAGTCCCGTATTCGAGTCTACATGTCTCCAGTTGTGGCACGATTATATTTAATAGTTTAAATATTTTTATATATATTTCTGATATATAAGTAACATTAAAGGATTAGTTTACCTCAAAATGAAAATTTCCTAATAATTTACTCACCCTGATTAAGAAACAAGAACAACCAACTGAGTTGGCATTGAAGTCCATTAAGTAAACATCCTGAAATGATTTTCTTTTAAGAAAAAAAATTATTTTCCACTGAAGAAAAATAAAGATCCTGGATGGCAATGGGATGAGTACATGATTAGGAGATTTCCATTTTTGTGTGAACTAATCCTTTAACACTGTATTACAGAAATACACTCAGCGAAAAAAAGAAACCTGCATTTTACAGGACACTGTATTTTAAAGATACTTAAAACGTAAAAATCAATACGATATGCAGAGAGAGAGAGAGATTGTGTGTGTGACCGAATTATTTAACGTGTGTGTGCGTTAGAGTGCGGATCGGGCCGCATTTTTCTGTCCGAGCCCGGCCCGCGTCCGACAGAGCAGTAACCGAGCCCGACCCGAACCCGACAGGCATTAAGATATTTATGTCCGAGCCCGATCCCAGCCCGACACAGTTAAAATCTTTTTTTTTTCTCATACTAATGACACGTGCAGTTTTTTGTGTGGAAAGCCCGCTTTTATTAAGCAACTGTAGGAAGGCGTTCGGAAATGTCAACAGATGAGCGCATCAGTGCACACGGGGCAAAAAGCGCTGTTATAACACAGGCGCACTATCGCGCTGATGTAACCGAGCCCGACCCGAACCCGAGCATCCTTTCTAAATATCTGTCCGAACCCGGCCCGGCCCGTCGGGTTCCGTCGGGTACCGTCGGGCTCGGCTCGGGTATCCATCCTCTAGTGTGCGTGTGTGACGGCAAGCGACTGGTCAGAAAGCAACGTGTAACGTCTGACATGTTTCTTGTCGACACCACAGGATTTTAAGAGTCAAAATTGCAAAAAAATGTTTAATCTGACACAGTGACTATCGCAACAGACAAATATCGCAAAAATCTGATCTGGCACAGTGACTATACGTTAAGTTATCAACAGACAAAAAAATGCTGTAATCTGAACCAGACATACATTAACCCTAGCTTCTTCTATTTGTTATCATATATGCATTAGTCAATAATATTTTTTTGAAAAAAGCTAACGTTAGGCAATGGAAAGCATTTTGCTTATGTTTCTGGGTGCATCCGTGACAGGTGTCTGTTAAAGTTTGAGGTTGTCCCAGTCTTTTCCTCAATTGTGCGATTACACACACAACATAGCGCTGCTCTTTCCAGCATTAGAAGCAAAATTTGCGTAGGTGAACTTCACGATCCGGGGCACGTCTTTCTGCATTTTACAAATGTGAACATTAAGCCCGCGAATCATGCATCATGCATTGCACGAGCGTAAAAGTGAGTGATGTCAGTGAGTGTGTTGTCAAGCAAAGAGAGCGAGAGGTAGCAGTGTCTGTGAAGGGAGATCGCGGCCGGTCTTGGGCACGAAACAGGAAAAGTGTAACACCTTATATAATTTTTTATAACATATTTAGTCAAAAACAAAGTGATGAATGCTCAAGTCCGATTGTATATATCATCGAGTCCGAGTCCAAGTACGAGTCATCAATCTGCGAGTCCAAGTCGAGTCACAAGTCCAGGGAGTGGATTCTCGAGTCGGACTCGAGTCCAAAGAATAGTGACTCGAGTCGGACTCGAGTCCGAGTCCAGGACTCGAGTACTCCATCACTGCTACCAAGTCGCTAACATGATTTTAGCACGACTAGCAAGTCGCTAGCATGATTTTAGCATGACTAGCAAGTCGCTAGCATGATTTTAGCATTATTTTACCATGACTAGCAAGTCGCTAGCATGATTTTAACATTTTTTTAGCATGACTAGCAAGTCGTTAGCATGATTCTAGCATTACTAGCAAGTCGCTAGCATGATTTTAGCAAAACTAGCAAGTCGCTAGCATTATTGTAGTATGACTAGCAAGTCGCTAGCATGATTTTAGCATTACTAGCAAGTCGCTAGCATGATTTTAACATTACTAACAAGTCGCTAGCATGTTTTTAGCACGACTAGCAAGTCGCTAGCATGATTTTAGCATGACTAGCAAGTAGCTATCATTATTTCAGCATGACTAGCAAGTCGCTAGCATGATTCTAGCATGACTAGCAAGTCGCTAGCATGATTTTAACATGACTAGCAAGTCGCTAGCATGGTTTAAGCAAGACTAGCAAGTCGTTAACATGATTGTAGTATGACTAGCAAGTCACTAGCATAATTTTAGCACAACTAGCAAGTCGCTAGCATGATTTTAGCATGACTAGCATGGTTTTAGCAAGACTAGCAAGTCGCTAGCATGATTTTAGCACGACTAGCAAGTCGCTAGCATGATTTTAGCATTATTTTAGCATGACTAGCAAGTTGCTAGCATGATTTTAGCATTATTTTAACATGACTAGCAAGTCGCTAGCATTATTTTAGCTTGACTAGCAAGTCGCTAGCATGATTTTAGCTTGACTAGCAAGTCACTAGCATAATTTTAGCAAGACTAGCAAGTCACTAGCATGATTTTACCAAGACTAGCAAGTCGTTAGCATGATTGTAGTATGACTAGCAAGTCGCTAGCATGATTTTAGCACGACTAGCAAGTCGCTAGCATGATTTTAGCACGACTAGCATGTCGCTAGCATGATTTTAGCACGACTTGCAAGTCGCTAGCATGATTTTAGCATGACTAGCAAGTTGCTAGCATGATTTTAGCATTATTTTAACATGACTAGCAAGTCGCTAACATTATTTTAGCATGACTAGCAAATCGCTAGCATGATTTTACCAAAACTAGCAAGTCGCTAGCATAATTTTAGCAAGACTAGCAAGTCGCTAGCATGATTTTAGCAAGACTAGCAAGTCGTTAGCATGATTTTAGCATGACTAGCAAGTCGCTAGCATGATTTTAGCAAGACTAGCAAGTCGCTAGCATGATTTTAGCAAGACTAGCAAGTCGTTAGCATGATTTTTAACATGACTAGCAAGTCGCTAGCATGATTTTAGCACGACTAGCAAGTCGCTAGCATGATTTTAGCACTACTAGCAAGTCGCTAGCATGATTTTAGCACGACTAGCAAGTCGCTAGCATGATTTTAGCATTATTTAGCATGACTAGCGAATCGCTAGCATGAATTTAACATGACTAGCAAGTCGCTAGCATGATTTTAGCATTATTTAGCAATGACTAGCAAGTCGCTAGCATGATTTTAGCAAGACTAGCAAGTCGTTAGCATGATTTTAGCATGACTAGCAAGTCGCTAGCATGATTTTAGCAAGACTAGCAAGTCGCTAGCATGATTTTTAACATGACTAGCAAGTCACTAGCATGATTTTAGCACGACTAGCAAGTCGCTAGCATGATTTTAGCACTACTAGCGAGTCGCTAGCATGATTTTAGCACGACTAGCGAGTCGCTAGCATGATTTTAGCATTATTTAGCATGACTAGCGAATCGCTAGCATGAATTTAACATGACTAGCAAGTCGCTAGCATGATTTTAGCATTATTTAGCAATGACTAGCAAGTCGCTAGCATGGTTTTAGCAAGACTAGCAAGTCGTTAGCATGATTTTAACAGATAGATAGATAGATAGATAGATAGATAGATAGATAGATAGATAGATAGATAGATAGATAGATAGATAGATAGATAGATAGATAGATAGTTATTAGTTAGAAAGAACATAGATAGCTTAATTGAGTATCAATGGCTTCTAGCAGTTTACATTAAACATAGTTCAAACAGACATGGACTTTTGGTCAATGAAAGTCTATGGGACCTTTTTATGATTTTTAATATTAATTTTTAAGAAAACCATAACTCAAAACAGTCTGAAAAGATATAGCACACTAAGTCTGAACAGTATGAAGATCTGACCCGAGTTTGGAGTATGTAGCTTGAACGGTCTAGGAGGAGTAGGTGTCTAAATTTTTTCCGCTCAGAAAAAGAAGAAGAAGAAGAATAACTAGAAGCTAAAGTTCGATGACAAACTTTAAATGTTGGCTTGGAGAGCCAAATTGGGCAGCCTTCGGGCAAAAGGGCCAGCCCAGAACACTTAGAGCTCTGTAATTGAATTGTTGCTAGTAAAAATGGCAGTACGACTAGAAATGCTTAGTATATTTTAGGCTAAAACAGCTTGCCATATAGGATCGTGTGTGGATTTTAGGTTAAAACGGCTTGCCATACTAGAATATGTGATGAGCGCCTGCTTCAAAGCCGCGTCGCGTTGCCGTGCGGTTGAGCCGAAAAGCAGAAATAAGCAAGCATTTAACCTTTGTAATATATTACTATACTATTATTGTGTTAAATCGCTGCAGTTTTTGTATTTAAATACCTTTAAAAGACGTGCAAATGATGTCTTTGATGATGCAGACGAAGAACTGAGCAGTGCAAACAGCTCATTTGCACTCAATGCAGCTCTTTAAAATATTCTTCTATATTTATTGTGTGCAATCGCTGGAATGTTTTTATTTGATTACCTTTAAAAGACGTGCAAATGAATTCTTTGTTGACAGACTGATAATGCAGCCTTACATCTCATGTTCGTTAAAAACCTTTGAAACAGGTCATTTGCATTCAATGCGGCTCTTTAAAATATTCTTCTATATTTATTGTGTGCAATCGCTGGAGTGTTTTTATTTAAATGCCTTTAAAAGACGTGCAAATGATGTTTGTTGACAGACTGATAATGCAGCCATACATCTGATGTTCGTTAGTGAAACGTTTGAAATAGCTCATTTACACCCAATGTAGCTCTTTAAAATATTATTCTATATTTATTGAAAAAAAATGAATAAAAGACGTGCAAATGATGTCTTTGATGATGCAGACGAAGAACTGAGCAGTGCATCCAATGTTAGTTAGTTAAATCTATGAAACAGCTCATTTGCACTCAATGCAGCTCTTTAAAATATTCTTCTATATTTATTGTGTGCAATCGCTGGAATGTTTTTATTTGATTACCTTTAAAAGACGTGCAAATGAATTATTTGTTGACACAGACTGATAATGCAGCCTGCTACTGCATACATCTCATGTTCGTTAGTAAAACGTTTGAAATAGCTCATTTACACCCAATGCAGGTCTTTAAAATATTCTTCTATATTTATTGTGTTGAATCGCTGGAGTGTTTTTATTTAAATGCCTTTAAAAGACGTGCAGTCATGTATAATTCTCAGTCGGACATCTCGGAGCTCATGTCTAACACACTGCTGAATGCAGCGCTCTCTGTATGAAAAAACAAAATGCTCACAAACAACTGCATTTAGCTGTTGATATTTTCTAATGGGTGGACTGAATTAAATCGCTGCAATATTGTAATTTTAAAGGCGTTCTAATTCGTGCAAATTATGTCGTTCGTCTCCATGTATACTCGTTGAAAGCAATCTGTACGCGGTGAAGGAATTGCTTAGGGTTTTCAATAAATTCGCTCAAACAGCTGAATTCAAGTCTTGATGTGTTCTAATGGGTATTTACAATTAAATGGCTGGAATATTGTAATTTTAAAGGCATTATTTATATGCATTTTCCACCAAATTCAAAGTGAAAGTAAGTCACAGCTCGGTAACATGTTCGTTAGTGAAACTGAAAAGCTCATTTGCAGCTAATGTAGTTCTTTAAAATATTCTTGTATATTGATTGTGTTGGATTGCTGGAGTGTTTTTATTTAAATGCTTTTAAAAGACGTGCAGTCATAATTCTCAGTCGAGTAAGTTAGCTCCGACCCGTGAAAGCTTGTCTGTATAACACATTTGCTGAAGACAGTGCTTTAACTTTGAAATAAAACAGATCACAAAAGGCTGATTTGTTGATGTGTTCTAATGGGTGTTTACAAATAAATCGCTGAAATATATTAATTTTAAAGGCGTTCTAATTCGTGCAAATTATGTTGTTTATGAGCACATACAGAGAGAGTACATGCCGACGGCTTGTATAAGCGCTGACGGGTGCGAGCTTTTCTTTTACAAGAAATACTCACAAACCACTGAATTTAGCTGTTGATGTGTTCTAATGGGTATTTAGAGTTAAATCGCTGTAATATTTACATTTTTAAGGCGGTATTTATTTCTATTTCCACCGTTTTCAGAGTGACTGTAAGTAAGAGGTTTGAATCCCGCCTCTTCAGTCGAGAGGTATTACTGTTAGAGGGCGCATTTTTTCTCAGCCCATGTAATTCATTGGGAAATTTGTCATATTCAAAAATTAATAATAAATCAACTGTACATCTGATCAGTCCAAATAGATATAGCATATCTTTCGGGACAAGGGCCCAGGTCTCTGCCAAGTTTGGGCCTTGTGGCTTCAAAGGCCTCGGAGGAGTAGCTGTCAGAAATTTTCTTAGGTCATAAGAATAATAACTATAATAATAACTAGAAGCTAAAGTTCGATGACAAACTTTAAATGTTGGCTTGGAGAGCCAAATTGGGCAGCCTTGGGGCAAAAGGGCCAGCCCAGAACACTTAGAGCTCTGTAATTGAATTGTTGCTAGTAAAAATGCTATTACAATAAGTAATGCTTAGTATATTTTAGGCTAATACAGCTTGCCATAGTGGATTAATATGTGTATTTTAGGTTAAAACGGCTTGCCATACGAGATTCGTGCAGCGCTTGCTTCAAAGCCACGACGCGTTGCTGTGCGGTTGAGGCGAAAAGCAGAAATAAGCAAGCATTTAACCTTTTTATTACATGACTGTACTATTATTGTGTTGAATCGCTGGAGTGTTTGTATTAAAATACCTTTAAAAGTCGTGCAAATGATGTCTTTGTTAACAGACACATAAATGCAGCCGTGCATCTCATGTTCGTTAGTGAAACGTTTGAAATAGCTCATTTACACTCAATGCAGCTCTTTAAAATATTCTTCTATATTTATTGTGTGCAATCGCTGGAATGTTTTTATTTGATTACCTTTAAAAGACGTGCAAATGAATTCTTTGTTGACAGAGGGATGCAGCCGTACATCTCATGTTCGTTAGTAAAACGTTTGAAATAGCTCATTTACACCTAATGTAGCTCTTTAAAATATTCTTCTATATTTATTGTGTGCAATCGCTGGAATGTTTTTATTTGATTAAGACGTGCAAATGAATTCTTTGTTGACACAGACGGATGCAGCCGTGCATCTCATGTTCGTTATTAAAAACCTTTGAAACAGGTCATTTGCATTCAATGCGGCTCTTTAAAATATTCTTCTATATTTATTGTGTGCAATCGCTGGAGTGTTTTTATTTAAATGCCTTTAAAAAACGTGCAAATTATGTATTTGTTGACAGACTGATAATGCAGCCGTACATCTCATGTTCGTTAGTAAAACGTTTGAAATAGCTAATTTACACCCAATGTAGCTCTTTAAAATATTCTTCTATATTTATTGTGTACAATCGCTGGAGTGTTTTTATTTAAATGCTTTTAAAAGACGTGCAGTCATGTATAATTCTCAGTCGGGTAAGTTAGCTCCGAGCCGTGAAGCTCGTCTGTGTAATACATTTGCTGAAGACACTGCTTCAACTTTGAAATAAAACAGATCACAAACTGATTTAGCTGTTGATGTGTTGTAATGGGTATTTAGAGTTAAATCGCTGTAATATTTTAATTTTAAAGGCGTTCTAATTCGAGCAAATTAGGTCGTTTGTGAGCAGATATACAGAGAGAGTACGTGCTGAAGCTGTACACGGTGAAGGAAATGCTTAGAGTTTTGAATAAATTAGCTCAAATAGCTGAATTCAGGTCTTGGTGTGTTCTAATGGGTATTTACAATTAAATCGCTGGAATATTTTAATTTTAAAGGCGTTATTTATTTGCATTTTCCACCTAAGTCAAAGTGAAAGTAGGTCAGAGCTCAGCGATCTCCTGTTGAGTAGAGAGGATTTACTCCTTTAGAGGGCGCCTTTTTCTCAGCCCATTCAATTCTATGGGACATATTTCCATTCAGTGGAGAGGTATTGCTCCATTAGAGGGCGAAATTTTAGGAATTTTTAATATAAAAAAATTAATAATAAATCAACTGTAAGTCTGATCAGTCTAAAAAGATATAGCAACAATCTCGTGGTCAGGGCCCAGGGCTCTGCTGAGTTTGGGGCTTGTAGCCTTAAAGCTCTAGGAGGAGTAGCGTATAGAATTTTAGTCTCAGAAGAATTTTAATAATAATAATAATAAGTTTAAATAGCATAACAGTATGTTGGCTCTCCAAGCCAACATAACTAGAAGCTAAAGTTCGATGACAAACTTTAAATGTTGGCTTGGAGAAGCAAACCTGGCAGCCTTCGGGTAAAAGGGCCAGCCCAGAACACCATAGTGGATTAATATGTGTATTTTAGGTTAAAACGGCTTGCCATACTGGAATAAGTGATGAGCGCCTGCTTCAAAGCCGCGTCGCGTTGCCGTGCGGTTGAGCCGAAAAGCAGAAATAAGCAAGCATTTAAACTTTTTATTATATGACTGAACTATTATTGTGTTGAATCGCCGGAGTGTTTGTATTAAAATACCTTTAAAAGACGTGCAAATGATGTCTTTGTTAACAGACACATAAATGCAGCCGTGCATCTCATGTTAGTTAAGCCTATGAAAAACGTCATTTTCACCCAATGCAGGTCTTTAAAATATTCTTCTATATTTATTGTGTTGAATCGCTGGAGTGTTTTTATTTAAATGCCTTTAAAAGACGTGCAGTCATTTATAATTCTCAGTCGGACATCTCGGAGCTCATCATGTCTAACACACTGCTGAATGCAGCGCTTTCTGTATGAAAAAAAAAAAAATAGTCACAAACAACTGCATTTAGCCGTTGATATTTTGTAATGGGTGGACTGAATTAAATCGCTGCAATATTATAATTTTAAAGGCGGTCAAATTTGTGCAAATTATGTCGTTCCTCTCCATGTAAACTCGTTGAAAGCAATCTGTACGCGGTGAAGGAAATGCTTAGGGGTTTCAATAAATTCGCTCAAACAGCTGAATTCAGGTCTTGATGTGTTTCTAATGGGTATTTACAATTAAATGGCTGGAGTATTGTAATTTTAAAGGCGTTATTTATATGCATTTTCCACCGAAATCAAAGTGAAAGTAAGTCTCAGCTCGGTAACATGTTCGTTAGTGAAACCTATTGAACAGCTCATTTGCAGCTAATGTAGTTCTTTAAAATATTCTTGTATATTTATTGTGTTGGATCGCTGGAGTGTTTTTATTTAAATGCTTTTAAAAGACGTGCAGTCATGTATAATTCCCAGTCAGGTTAGCTCTGATCCGTGAAAGCTTGTTTGTATAACACATTTGCTGAAGACAGTGCTTTAACTTTGAAATAAAACATATCACAAAAGGCTGATTTGTTGATGTGTTCTAATGGGTATTTACAAACAAATCGCTGAAATATATTTATATTAAAGGCGTTCTAATTCGTGCAATTTATGTTGTTTGTGAGCACATGTCGAGAGAGAGAGAGTGCTTACGGCTTGTATAAGTGCTGAAGGGTGCGATCTTTTCTTTTACAAGAACTACTCACAAACCACTGAATTTAGCTGTTGATATGTTCTAATGGGTATTTAGAGTTAAATCGCTGTAATATTTACATTTTTAAGGCGGTATTTATTTGTATTTCCACCGTTTTCAGAGTGACTGTAAGTAAGAGCTTTGAGTCCCGCCTCTTCAGTCAAGAGGTATTACTGTTAGAGGGCGCATTTTTTCTCAGCCCATGTAATTCATTGGGAAATTTGTCATATTCAAAAATTAATAATAAATCAACTGTACATCTGATCAGTCCAAATAGATATAGCAACTCTTTCGGGACAAGGGCCCAGGTCTCTGCCAAGTTTGGGCCTTGTGGCTTCAAAGGCCTCGGAGGAGTAGCTGTCAGAAATTCCTTTAGGTCATAAGAATAATAAAATATAATAATAAGTTTAAATAGCATAACAATATGTTGGCTTCTCCAAGCCAACATAATAAGTTTAACCCTCTGGTGCTCTTCGGTCACTTCTGACCGAAAAATTTTCTGTTTTGAATTTTTAAAAATCACTGCTTAATCGGAATGACATGAAACTCGGTGACTTTTATGCCATTTGGAATGTCAACACAAAAAAAAATTGAGGGCATGATTCAAGCAGGCTAAGTGGTCGTAAAAAAAATAGTCACACTTGTGCTCTTCGGTCTAAAATGACCGACCATAGGAAATGAATGGGAAATCGACAAAAATACAAATATTCAGAGAATTTTTGTGTGTACAATCTACAAATCCTCCACAATGCTGAAAAAAAGTACACAGCAGTGAAGGGGTGACACTCTAAAACACACCCATTCATAAACACACCCATTCACACGCACACGCACACACACACATTAATATACACACCTCTATTCGGTCACTTTTGACCAAAACATTTTCGGTTTAGAATTTTTCAAAAAATCACAGCTTCATCAGAACAGAACCAAATTCATTGACTTTTATGGCATTTGGAATGTGAACACACATAAAAAATTAGGGCAGGATCAAAAAAAAACTAATAATAAAATAAAAACTTGTGCTCTTCGGTCTAAAATGACCGACCATTGGAAATGAATGGGAAATTGACAAAAATACAAATATTCAGAGAATTTTTGTGTGTACAATCTACAAATCCTCCACAATGCTGAAAAAAGTACACAGCAGTGAAGGGGTGACACTCTAAAACACACCCATTCACAGACAGACACACACACACACACACACACACACACTAATATACTCACCTCTATTCGGTCACTTTTGACCAAAACGGTTTTGAATTTTTTTAAAAAATCACAGCTTCATGAGAACACTACCAAATTCAGTGACTTTTATGGACACACATAAAAAATGAGGGCACGATTCCAAAAAAAAAAAAGAAAACTTGTGCTCTTTGGTCAAAAATGACCGACATCAGGAAATGAATGGGAAATCGACAAAAATACAAAAATGTACAGAATTTTTCTGTCTCTTTCTGACACATCCACACACACATGCACAAATGAACTGAAACACAGCAAATTGAGAAGATGTAAAATAAAATAAAAATATATGTATAAAAAAATTACATATCCAGAGTGCAAAAGACACACACTCTCTTGCATATACAAAAAATTAACACTTCAAATCATATTTATAACAAAAAACTATCCCAAACTGGATAATAAATAGTCTTTGAGATTGTTTAAATGTATGTTCAACTATTCCACCTAATAAAAATGCTGAATCAATTGTCTAAAAACAACTAGGCAATTCACAAGCTGCTTTGTAGCTTACTATACAGGCATCAAGTTACACCTGCCATTACAGATGTTTTTCTCGTTTTTTACCAACAGATGGCGTTAATCTGCCTTCAAAAATTAGTGTTGAATGGCTGAGTCTCTATTTCAACCTGAAATACTGCATTCATTAAAAAAAAATTTAAAAAAAAATTAAATTAAAATTTTTTATTATTCTCAATGGCAAAAAATGGATATTAATTACAGCATAAATATTCATTATTACCACCAAACCCTCTCAAAATTCAAAAGAAAAAAGAAAAAATATTATTAAACAAAAATGAATTGGAATGGTTTTACTGAAAAAATTACAGGATGCGTTACAGGTGTCCGGTCACTTCTGACCGCGAAGAGCACACGTGTGACTGCTAAACGAAGAGCACCAGAGGGTTAAATAGCATAACAGTATGTTGGCTCTCCAAGCCAACATAACTAGAAGCTAAAGTTCGATGACAAACTTTAAATGTTGGCTTGGAGAAGCAAACCGGGCAGCATTGGGGCAAAAGGGCCAGCCCAGAACACTTAGAGCTCTCTAATTTAATTGTTGATAGTAAAAATGGCAGTATGACAAGAAGTGCTTAGTTTATTTTAGGCTAAAACATCTTGCCATAGAGGATCGTGTGTGGATTTTAGGTTAAAAGAGCTTGCCATACTGGAATATGCGAAGAGCGCCTGCTTCAAAGCCGCGTCGCGTTGCCGTGCGGTTGAGCCGAAAAGCAGAAATATTCAAGCATTTAACCTTTTTATTATATCACTGTACTATTATTGTGTTGAATCGCTGGAGTGTTTGTATTAAAATACCTTTAAAAGAAGTGAAAATGATGTCTTTGTTAACAGACACATAAATGTAGCCGTGCATCTCATGTTAGTTAGTTAGTTAAGCCTATGAAAAAAGTCATTTGCACTCAATGTAGGTCTTTAAAATATTCTTCTATATTTATTGTGTGCAATCGCTGGAGTGTTTGTATTTAAATGCCTTTAAAAGACGTGCAGTCATGTATAATTGTCAGTCGGACATCTCGGAGCTGTCTAACACACTGCTAAACACATCGCTCTCTGTATGAATACAAAATGCTCACAAACAACTGCATTTAGCTGTTGATATTTTCTAATGGGTGGACTGAATTAAATCGCTGCAATATATTAATTTTAAAGGCGTTCTAATTCGTGCAAATTATGTCGTTCATCTCCATGTATACTCGTTGAAAGCAATCTGTACGCGGTGAAGGAAATGCTTAGGGTTTTCAATAAATTCGCTCAAACAGCTGAATTCAGGTCTTGATGTGTTCTAATGGGTATTTACAATTAAATGGCTGGAATATTGTAATTTTAAAGGCGTTATTTATATGCATTTTCCACCGAAGTCAAAGTGAAAGTATAGGTCACAGCTCGGTAACATGGTCGTTAGTGAAACTGAATAGCTCATTTGCAGCTAATGTTGTTCTTTAAAATATTCTTCTATATTTATTGTGTTGGATCGCTAGAGTGTTTTTATTTAAATGCTTTTAAAAGACGTGCAGTCATAATTCTCAGTCGAGTAAGTTAGCTCCGACCCGTGAAAGCTCGTCTGTATAACACATTTGCTGAAGACAGTGCTTTAACTTTGAAATAAAACAGATCACAAAAGGCTGATTTGTTGATGTGTTCTAATGGGTATTTACAAATAAATCGCTGAAATATATTAATTTTAAAGGCGTTCTAATTCGTGCAAATTATGTTGTTTATGAGCACATACAGAGAGAGTACATGCCGACGGCTTGTATAAGCGCTGACGGGTGCGAGCTTTTCTTTTACAAGAAATACTCACAAACCACTGAATTTAGCTGTTGATATGTTCTAATGGGTATTTAGAGTTAAATCGCTGTAATATTTACATTTTTAAGGCGGTATTTATTTCTATTTCCACCGTTTTCAGAGTGACTGTAAGTAAGAGGTTTGAATCCCGCCTCTTCAGTCGAGAGGTATTACTGTTAGAGGGCGCATTTTTTCTCAGCCCATGTAATTCATTGGGAAATTTGTCATATTCAAAAATTAATAATAAATCAACTGTACATCTGATCAGTCCAAATAGATATAGCATATCTTTCGGGACAAGGGCCCAGGTCTCTGCCAAGTTTGGGCCTTGTGGCTTCAAAGGCCTCGGAGGAGTAGCTGTCAGAAATTTCTTTAGGTCATAAGAATAATAATAACTAGAAGCTAAAGTTCGATGACAAACTTTAAATGTTGGCTTGGAGAGCCAAATTGGGCAGCCTTCGGGCAAAAGGGCCAGCCCAGAACACTTAGAGCTCTGTAATTGAATTGTTGCTAGTAAAAATGGCAGTACGACTAGAAATGCTTAGTATATTTTAGGCTAAAACAGCTTGCCATAGAGGATCGTGTGTGGATTTTAGGTTAAAACGGCTTGCCATACTAGAATATGTGATGAGCGCCTGCTTCAAAGCCGCGTCGCGTTGCCGTGCGGTTGAGCCGAAAAGCAGAAATAAGCAAGCATTTAACCTTTGTAATATATTACTATACTATTATTGTGTTAAATCGCTGCAGTTTTTGTATTTAAATACCTTTAAAAGACGTGCAAATGATGTCTTTGATGATGCAGACGAAGAACTGAGCAGTGCAAACAGCTCATTTGCACTCAATGCAGCTCTTTAAAATATTCTTCTATATTTATTGTGTGCAATCGCTGGAATGTTTTTATTTGATTACCTTTAAAAGACGTGCAAATGAATTCTTTGTTGACAGACTGATAATGCAGCCTTACATCTCATGTTCGTTAAAAACCTTTGAAACAGGTCATTTGCATTCAATGCGGCTCTTTAAAATATTCTTCTATATTTATTGTGTGCAATCGCTGGAATGTTTTTATTTGATTACCTTTAAAAGACGTGCAAATGAATTATTTGTTGACACAGACTGATAATGCAGCCATACAGCTCATGTTCGTTAGTAAAACGTTTGAAATAGCTCATTTACACCCAATGCAGGTCTTTAAAATATTCTTCTATATTTATTGTGTTGAATCGCTGGAGTGTTTTTATTTAAATGCCTTTAAAAGACGTGCAGTCATGTATAATTCTCAGTCGGACATCTCGGAGCTCATGTCTAACACACTGCTAAACACATCGCTCTCTGTATGAAAAAAAAAGCTCACAAACAACTGCATTTAGCTGTTGATATTTTCTAATGGGTGGACTGAATTAAATCGCTGCAATATTGTAATTTTAAAGGCGTTCTAATTCGTGCAAATTATGTTGTTTATGAGCACATACAGAGAGAGTACATGCCGACGGCTTGTATAAGCGCTGACGGGTGCGAGCTTTTCTTTTACAAGAAATACTCACAAACCACTGAATTTAGCTGTTGATGTGTTCTAATGGGTATTTAGAGTTAAATCGCTGTAATATTTACATTTTTAAGGCGGTATTTATTTCTATTTCCACCGTTTTCAGAGTGACTGTAAGTAAGAGGTTTGAATCCCGCCTCTTCAGTCGAGAGGTATTACTGTTAGAGGGCGCATTTTTTCTCAGCCCATGTAATTCATTGGGAAATTTGTCATATTCAAAAATTAATAATAAATCAACTGTACATCTGATCAGTCCAAATAGATATAGCATATCTTTCGGGACAAGGGCCCAGGTCTCTGCCAAGTTTGGGCCTTGTGGCTTCAAAGGCCTCGGAGGAGTAGCTGTCAGAAATTTTCTTAGGTCATAAGAATAATAACTATAATAATAACTAGAAGCTAAAGTTCGATGACAAACTTTAAATGTTGGCTTGGAGAGCCAAATTGGGCAGCCTTCGGGCAAAAGGGCCAGCCCAGAACACTTAGAGCTCTGTAATTGAATTGTTGCTAGTAAAAATGGCAGTACGACTAGAAATGCTTAGTATATTTTAGGCTAAAACAGCTTGCCATAGAGGATCGTGTGTGGATTTTAGGTTAAAACGGCTTGCCATACTAGAATATGTGATGAGCGCCTGCTTCAAAGCCGCGTCGCGCTGCCGTGCGGTTGAGCCGAAAAGCAGAAATAAGCAAGCATTTAACCTTTGTAATATATTACTATACTATTATTGTGTTAAATCGCTGCAGTTTTTGTATTTAAATACCTTTAAAAGACGTGCAAATGATGTCTTTGATGATGCAAACGAAGAACTGAGCAGTGCAAACAGCTCATTTGCACTCAATGCAGCTCTTTAAAATATTCTTCTATATTTATTGTGTGCAATCGCTGGAATGTTTTTATTTGATTACCTTTAAAAGACGTGCAAATGAATTCTTTGTTGACAGACTGATAATGCAGCCTTACATCTCATGTTCGTTAAAAACCTTTGAAACAGGTCATTTGCATTCAATGCGGCTCTTTAAAATATTCTTCTATATTTATTGTGTGCAATCGCTGAAGTGTTTTTATTTAAATGCCTTTAAAAGACGTGCAAATGATGTTTGTTGACAGACTGATAATGCAGCCATACATCTGATGTTCGTTAGTGAAACGTTTGAAATAGCTCATTTACACCCAATGTAGCTCTTTAAAATATTATTCTATATTTATTGAAAAAAAATGAATAAAAGACGTGCAAATGATGTCTTTGATGATGCAGACGAAGAACTGAGCAGTGCATCCAATGTTAGTTAGTTAAATCTATGAAACAGCTCATTTGCATTCAATGCAGCTCTTTAAAATATTCTTCTATATTTATTGTGTGCAATCGCTGGAATGTTTTTATTTGATTACCTTTAAAAGACGTGCAAATGAATTATTTGTTGACACAGACTGATAATGCAGCCATACATCTCATGTTCGTTAGTAAAACGTTTGAAATAGCTCATTTACACCCAATGCAGGTCTTTAAAATATTCTTCTATATTTATTGTGTTGAATCGCTGGAGTGTTTTTATTTAAATGCCTTTAAAAGACGTGCAGTCATGTATAATTCTCAGTCGGACATCTCGGAGCTCATGTCTAACACACTGCTGAATGCAGCGCTCTCTGTATGAAAAAACAAAATGCTCACAAACAACTGCATTTAGCTGTTGATATTTTCTAATGGGTGGACTGAATTAAATCGCTGCAATATTGTAATTTTAAAGGCGTTCTAATTCGTGCAAATTATGTCGTTCGTCTCCATGTATACTCGTTGAAAGCAATCTGTACGCGGTGAAGGAATTGCTTAGGGTTTTCAATAAATTCGCTCAAACAGCTGAATTCAAGTCTTGATGTGTTCTAATGGGTATTTACAATTAAATGGCTGGAATATTGTAATTTTAAAGGCATTATTTATATGCATTTTCCACCAAATTCAAAGTGAAAGTAAGTCACAGCTCGGTAACATGTTCGTTAGTGAAACTGAAAAGCTCATTTGCAGCTAATGTAGTTCTTTAAAATATTCTTATTGATTGTGTTGGATTGCTGGAGTGTTTTTATTTAAATGCTTTTAAAAGACGTGCAGTCATAATTCTCAGTCGGGTAAGTTAGCTCCGATCCGTGAAAGCTCGTCTGTATAACACATTTGCTGAAGACAGTGCTTTAACTTTGAAATAAAACAGATCACAAAAGGCTGATTTGTTGATGTGTTCTAATGGGTATTTACAAATAAATCGCTGAAATATATTAATTTTAAAGGCGTTCTAATTCGTGCAAATTATGTTGTTTATGAGCACATACAGAGAGAGTACATGCCGACGGCTTGTATAAGCGCTGACGGGTGCGAGCTTTTCTTTTACAAGAAATACTCACAAACCACTGAATTTAGCTGTTGATGTGTTCTAATGGGTATTTAGAGTTAAATCGCTGTAATATTTACATTTTTAAGGCGGTATTTATTTCTATTTCCACCGTTTTCAGAGTGACTGTAAGTAAGAGGTTTGAATCCCGCCTCTTCAGTTGAGAGGTATTACTGTTAGAGGGCGCATTTTTTCTCAGCCCATGTAATTCATTGGGAAATTTGTCATATTCAAAAATTAATAATAAATCAACTGTACATCTGATCAGTCCAAATAGATATAGCATATCTTTCGGGACAAGGGCCCAGGTCTCTGCCAAGTTTGGGCCTTGTGGCTTCAAAGGCCTCGGAGGAGTAGCTGTCAGAAATTTTCTTAGGTCATAAGAATAATAACTATAATAACTAGAAGCTAAAGTTCGATGACAAACTTTAAATGTTGGCTTGGAGAGCCAAACCGGGCAGCCTTGGGGCAAAAGGGCCAGCCCAGAACACTTAGAGCTCTCTAATTGAATTGTTGCTAGTAAAAATGGCAGTACGACAAGAAATGCTTAGTATATTTTAGGCTAAAACAGTTTGCCATAGAGGATCGTGTGTGGATTTTAGGTTAAAACGGCTTGCCATACTGGAATATGTGATGAGCGCCTGCTTCAAAGCTGCGTCGCGTTGCCGTGCGGTTGAGCCGAAAAGCAGAAATAAGCAAGCATTTAACCTTTTTATTATATGCCTGTGCTATTATTGTGTTGAATCGCTGGAGTGTTTGTATTAAAATACCTTTAAAAGACGTGTAAATGATGTCTTTGTTAACAGACACATAAATGCAGCCGTGCATCTCATGTTAGTTAGTTAAGCCTATGAAAAAAGTCATTTGCACCCAATGTAGGTCTTTAAAATATTCTTCTATATTTATTGTGTTGAATCGCTGGAGTGTTTTTATGTAAATGCCTTTAAAAGACGTGCAGTCATGTATAATTCTCAGACGGACATCTCGGAGCTCGTGTCTAACACACTGCTGAACGCAGCGCTCTCTGTATGAAAACAAAATGCTCACAAAAAACTGCATTTAGCTGTTGATATTTTCTAATGGGTGGAATGAATTAAATCGCTGCAATATTGTAATTTTAAAGACGTTCTAATTCGTGCAAATTATGTCGTTCGTCTCCATGTATACTCGTTGAAAGCAATCTGTACGCGGTGAAGGAAATGCTTAGGGTTTTCAATAAATTCGCTCAAACAGCTGAATTCAGGTCTTGATGTGTTATAATGGGTATTTATAATTAAATGGGTGGAATATTGTAATTTTAAAGGCGTTATTTATATGCATTTTCCACCGAAGTCAAAGTGAAAGTATAGGTCAAAGCTCGGTAACATGTTCATTAGTGAAACTGAAAAGCTCATTTGCAGCTAATGTAGTTATTTAAAATATTCTTGTATATTTATTGTGTTGGATCGCTGGAGTGTTTTTATTTAAATGCTTTTAAAAGACGTGCAGTCAAAATTCTCAGTCGGGTAAGTTAGCTCCTAGCCGTGAAAGCTCGTCTGTATAACACATTTGCTGAAGATAGTGCTTTAACTTTGAAATAAAACAGATCACAAAAGGCTGATTTGTTGATGTGTTCTAATGGGTGTTTACAAATAAATCGCTGAAATATATTAATTTTAAAGGCGTTCTAATTCGTGCAAATTATGTTGTTTATGAGCACATACAGAGAGAGTACGTGCCGACGGCTTGTATAAGCGCTGACGGGTGCGAGCTTTTCTTTTACAAGAAATACTCACAAACCACTGAATTTAGCTGTTGATATGTTCTAATGGGTTTTTAGAGTTAAATCGCTGTAATATTTACATTTTTAAGGCGGTATTTATTTCTATTTCCACCGTTTTCAGAGTGACTGTAAGTAAGAGGTTTGAATCCCGCCTCTTCAGTCGAGAGGTATTACTGTTAGAGGGCGCATTTTTTCTCAGCCCATGTAATTCATTGGGAAATTTGTCATATTCAAAAATTAATAATAAATCAACTGTACATCTGATCAGTCCAAATAGATATAGCAACTCTTTCGGGACAAGGGCCCAGGTCTCTGCCAAGTTTGGGCCTTGTGGCTTCAAAGGCCTCGGAGGAGTAGCTGTCAGAAATTTCTTTAGGTCATAAGAATAATAATAATAATAATAAGTTTAAATAGCATAACAATATGTTGGCTTCTCCAAGCCAACATAATAATAATAATAATAAGTTTAAATAGCATAACAATATGTTGGCTTCTCCAAGCCAACATAACTAGAAGCTAAAGTTCGATGACAAACTTTAAATGTTGGCTTGGAGAAGCAAACCGGGCAGCCTTCGGGCAAAAGGGCCAGCCCAGAACACTTAGAGCTCTGTAATTGAATTGTTGCTAGTAAAAATGCGATTATGATAAGTAATGCTTAGTATATTTTAGGCTAAAACAGCTTGCCATAGTGGATTAATGTTATTTAGGTTAACACGGCTTGCCGTACAAGATTCGTGCAGCGCCTGCTTCAAAGCCACGATCGCGTTGCTGTGCGGTTGAGGCGAAAAGCAGAAATAAGCAAGCATTTAACCTTTTTATTATATGACTGTACTATTATTGTGTTGAATCGCTGGAGTGTTTGTATTAAAATACCTTTAAAAGACGTGCAAATGATGTCTTTGTTAACAGACACATAAATGCAGCCGTGCATCTCATGTTAGTTAGTTAAGCCTATGAAAAACCTCATTTGCACCCAATGTAGGTCTTTAAAATATTCTTCTATATTTATTGTGTGCAATCGCTGGAGTGTTTTTATTTAAATGCCTTTAAAAGACGTGCAAATGATGTATTTGTTGACAGACTGATAATGCAGCCATACATCTGATGTTCGTTAGTGAAACGTTTGAAATAGCTCATTTACACCCAATGCAAGTCTTTAAAATATTCTTCTATATTTATTGTGTTGAATCGCTGGAGTGTTTGTATTTAAATGCCTTTAAAAGACGTGCAGTCATGTATAATTGTCAGTCGGACATCTCGGAGCTCATGTCTAACACTGCTGAACACAGCGCTCTCTGTATGAAAAAAAAATGCTCACAAACAACTGCATTTAGCTGTTGATATTCTCTAATGGGTGGAATGAATTAAATCGCTGCAATATTGTAATTTTAAAGGCGGTCAAATTCGTGCAAATTATGTCCTTCGTCTCCATGTATACTCGTTGAAGGCAATCTGTATGCGGTGAAGGAAATGCTTAGGGTTTTGAATAAATTCGCTCAAACAGCTGAATTCAGGTCTTGATGTGTTCTAATGGGTATTTACAATTAAATGGCTGGAATATTGTAATTTTAAAGGCGTTATTTATATGCATTTTCCACCGAAGTCAAAGTGAAAGTCAGTCACAGCTCGGTAACATGTTCGTTAGTGAAACCTATTGAATAGCTCATTTGCAGCTAATGTAGTTCTTTAAAATATTATTCTATATTTATTGTGTACAATCGCTGGAGTGTTTTTATTTAAATGCTTTTAAAAGACGTTCAGTCATGTATAATTCTCAGACGGAGATGTGAAGCTCATCTGTAACACACTCTCTAAAGACAGCGGTTGAACTTTTACACAAAACAGCTCACAGCTGAATGTAGCTGTTGATGTGTTCTAATGGGTATTTACAATTAAATCGCTGCAATATTTAAATTTTAAAGGCGGTATTTATTTGTATTTCCACCGATTTCAGAGTGACTGTAAGTAAGAGGTTTGAGTCCCGCCTCTTCAGTGGAGAGGTATTGCGCCTCTAGATGGCGCATTTTTTCTCAGCCCATTGAAATCCTATAGAAATTTTTCATGTAAAAAAATTAATATTAAATCAACTGTAAGTCTGATCATTCCAAAAAGATATAGCAACACTTTCGTGACCAGGGCCCAGGGCTCTGCCGAGTTTGGGGCTTGTAGCCTTAAAGCCCTAGGAGGAGTAGCGTATAGAAAATTAGTCTCAGAAGAAGGTTGAATAATAACTAGAAGCTAAAGTTCGATGACAAACTTTAAATGTTGGCTTGGAGAGCCAAATTGGGCAGCCTTCGGGCAAAAGGGCCAGCCCAGAACACTTAGAGCTCTGTAATTGAATTGTTGCTAGTAAAAATGGCAGTACGACTAGAAATGCTTAGTATATTTTAGGCTAAAACAGCTTGCCATAGTGGATCGTGTGTGGATTTTAGGTTAAAACGGCTTGCCATACTAGAACATGTGATGAGCGCCTGCTTCAAAGCCGCGTCGCGTTGCTGTGCGGTTGAGCCGAAAAGCAGAAATAAGCAAGCATTTAACCTTTGTAATATATTACTATACTATTATTGTGTTAAATCGCTGCAGTTTTTGTATTTAAATACCTTTAAAAGACGTGCAAATTATGTCTTTGATGATGCAGACGAAGAACTGACCAGTGCAAACAGCTCATTTGCACTCAATGCAGCTCTTTAAAATATTCTTCTATATTTATTGTGTGCAATCGCTGGAATGTTTTTATTTGATTACCTTTAAAAGACGTGCAAATGAATTCTTTGTTGACAGACTGATAATGCAGCCTTACATCTCATGTTCGTTAAAAACCTTTGAAACAGGTCATTTGCATTCAATGCGGCTCTTTAAAATATTCTTCTATATTTATTGTGTGCAATCGCTGGAGTGTTTTTATTTAAATGCCTTTAAAAGACGTGCAAATGATGTATTTGTTGACAGACTGATAATGCAGCCATACATCTCATGTTCGTTAGTAAAACGTTTGAAATAGCTCATTTACACCCAATGTAGCTCTTTAAAATATTCTTCTATATTTATAGTGTACAATCGCTGGAGTGTTTTTATTTAAATGCTTTTAAAAGACGTTCAGTCATGTATAATTCTCAGTCGGGTAAGTTAGCTCCGAGCCGTGAAGCTCGTCTGTTGTAACACATTTGCTGAAGACAGTACTTCAACTTTGAAATAAAACAGATCACAAACTGATTTAGCTGTTGATGTGTTGTAATGGGTATTTAGTTAAATCGCTGTAATATTTTAATTTTAAAGGCGTTCTAATTCGTGCAAATTAGGTCGTTTGTGAGCAGATATACAGAGAGAGTACGTGCTGAAGCTGTACACGGTGAAGGAATGCTTAGAGTTTTGAATAAATTAGCTCAAATAGCTGAATTCAGGTCTTGATGTGTTCTAATGGGTATTTACAATTAAATCGCTGGAATATTTTAATTTTAAAGGCGTTATTTATTTGCATTTTCCATCGAAGTCAAAGTGGAAGTTGGTCAGAGCTCAGCGATCTCCTGTTGAGTAGAGAGGAATTACTCCTTTAGAGGGCGCTTTTTTTCTCAGCCCATTCAAATCTATGGGACATATTTCCATTCAGTGGAGAGTTCCATTCAGTGGAGAGGTATTGCTCCATTAGAGGGCGAAATTTTAGGAATTTTTAATGTAAAAAAATTAATAATAAATCAACTGTAAATCTGATCAGTCCAAATAGATATAGCAACACTTTCGGGACAAGGGCCCAGGTCTCTGCCAAGTTTGGGGCTTGTAGCCTTAAAGCTCTAGGAGGAGTAGCGTATAGAATTTTAGTCTCAGAAGAATTTTAATAATAATAATAATAATAATAAGTTTAAATAGCATAACAATATGTTGGCTTCTCCAAGCCAACATAATAATAAGTTTAAATAGCATAACAGTATGTTGGCTCTCCAAGCCAACATAACTAGAAGCTAAAGTTCGATGACAAACTTTAAATGTTGGCTTGGAGAGCCAAATTGGGCAGCCTTCGGGCAAAAGGGCCAGCCCAGAACACCTTAGTGGATTAATATGTGTATTTTAGGTTAAAACGGCTTGCCATACTGGAATAAGTGATGAGCGCCTGCTTCAAAGCCGCGTCGCGTTGCCGTGCGGTTGAGCCGAAAAGCAGAAATAAGCAAGCATTTAAACTTTTTATTATATGACTAAACTATTATTGTGTTGAATCGCTGGAGTGTTTGTATTAAAATACCTTTAAAAGACGTGCAAATTATGTCTTTGTTAACAGACACATAAATGCAGCCTTGCATCTCATGTTAGTTAGTTAAGCCTATGAAAAACGTAATTTGCACCCAATGCAGGTCTTTAAAAATATTCTTCTATATTTATTGTGTTGAATCGCTGGAGTGTTTTTATTTAAATGCCTTTAAAAGACGTGCAGTCATGTATAATTCTCAGTCGGACATCTCGGAGCTCATGTCTAACACACTGCTGAATGCAGCGCTCTCTGTATGAAAACAAAATGCTCACAAACAACTGCATTTAGCTGTTGATATTTTTTAATGGGTGGACTGAATTAAATCGCTGCAATATTGTAATTTTAAAGGCGTTCTAATTCGTGCAAATTATGTTGTTCGTCTCCATTTATACTCGTTGAAAGCAATCTGTGCGCGGTGAAGGAAATGCTTAGGGTTTTCAATAAATTTGCTCAAACAGCTGAATTCAGGTCTTGGTGTGTTCTAATGGGTATTTACAATTAAATGGCTGGAATATTGTAATTTTAAAGGCATTATTTATATACATTTTCCACCAAATTCAAAGTGAAAGTAAGTCACAGCTCGGTAACATGTTCGTTAGTGAAACTGAAAAGCTCATTTGCAGCTAATGTAGTTCTTTAAAATATTCTTGTATATTGATTGTGTTGGATTGCTGGAGTGTTTTTATTTAAATGCTTTTAAAAGACGTGCAGTCATGTATAATTCTCAGTCGGGTAAGTTAGCTCCGATCCGTGAAAGCTCGTCTGTATAACACATTTGCTGAAGACAGTGCTTTAACTTTGAAATAAAACAGATCACAAAAGGCTGATTTGTTGATGTGTTCTAATGGGTATTTACAAATAAATCGCTGAAATATATTAATTTTAAAGGCGTTCTAATTCGTGCAAATTATGTTGTTTATGAGCACATACAGAGAGAGTACATGCCGACGGCTTGTATAAGCGCTGACGGGTGCGAGCTTTTCTTTTACAAGAAATACTCACAAACCACTGAATTTAGCTGTTGATATGTTCTAATGGGTATTTAGAGTTAAATCGCTGTAATATTTACATTTTTAAGGCGGTATTTATTTCTATTTCCACCGTTTTCAGAGTGACTGTAAGTAAGAGGTTTGAATCCCGCCTCTTCAGTCGAGAGGTATTACTGTTAGAGGGCGCATTTTTTCTCAGCCCATGTAATTCATTGGGAAATTTGTCATATTCAAAAATTAATAATAAATCAACTGTACATCTGATCAGTCCAAATAGATATAGCATATCTTTCGGGACAAGGGCCCAGGTCTCTGCCAAGTTTGGGCCTTGTGGCTTCAAAGGCCTCGGAGGAGTAGCTGTCAGAAATTTTCTTAGGTCATAAGAATAATAACTATAACTAGAAGCTAAAGTTCGATGACAAACTTTAAATGTTGGCTTGGAGAAGCAAACCGGGCAGCCTTCGGGCAAAAGGTCCAGCCCAGAACACTTAGAGCTCTCTGATTGAATTGTTGCTAGTAAAAATGCTATTACGATAAGTAATGCGTAGTATATTTTAGGTTAAAACAGCTTGCCATAGTGGATTTATGTGTATTTTAGGTTAAAACGGCTTGCCATACAACAAGTGTGCAGCGCGTGCTTGAAAGCGTTGCTGTGCGGTTGAGCCTAAAAGCATTAAAGCATTTAAGCTGTGTAATATATTACTCTACAATTATTGTGTTTAATCGCTGGATTGTTTGTATTTAAATACCTTTAAAAGACGTGCAAATGATGTCTTTGATGATGAAGATGAAGACTGAGCAGTGCATCTCATGTTAGTTAGTTAAGCCTATGAAAAAAGTAATTTGCACCCAATGCAGGTCTTTAAAATATTATTCTACATTTATTGTGTTGAATCGCTGGAGTGTTTTTATTTAAATGCCTTTAAAAGACGTGCAGTCATGTATAATTCTCAGTCGGACATCTCGGAGCTCATGTCTAACACACTGCTGAACGCAGCGCTCTCTGTATGAAAACAAAATGCTCACAAACAACTGCATTTAGCTGTTGATATTTTCTAATGGGTGGACTAAATTAAATCGCTGCAATATTGTAATTTTAAAGGCGTTCTAATTCGTGCAAATTATGTCGTTCGTCTCCATGTATACTCGTTGAAAGCAATCTGTACGCGGTGAAGGAAATGCTTAGGGTTTTCAATAAATTCGCTCAAACAGCTGAATTCAGGTCTTGATGTGTTCTAATGGGTATTTACAATTAAATGGCTGGAATATTGTAATTTTAAAGGCATTATTTATATGCATTTTCCACCGAGTTCAAAGTGAAAGTAAGTCACATCTCGGTAACATGGTCGTTAGTGAAACTGAAAAGCTCATTTGCAGCTAATGTAGTTCTTTAAAATATTCTTGTATATTTATTGTGTTGGATCGCTGGAGTGTTTTTATTTAAATGCTTTTAAAAAAGGTGCAGTCATAATTCTCAGTCGGGTAAGTTAGCTCCGAGCCTGAAAGCTCGTCTGTATAACACATTTGCTGAAGAAAGTGCTTTAACTTTGAAATAAAACAGATCACAAAAGGCTGATTTGTTGATGTGTTCTAATGGGTATTTACAAATAAATCGCTGAAATATATTAATTTTAAAGGCGTTCTAATTCGTGCAAGTTATGTTGTTTATGAGCACATACAGAGAGAGTTCGTGCTGACGGCATGTATGTATACTCGCTGAAGGGTGCGAGCTTTTCTTTTACAAGAACTAACGTTACTCACAAACCACTGAATTTAGCTGTTGATGTGTTCTAATGGGTTTTTAGAGTTAAATCGCTGTAATATTTACATTTTTAAGGCGATATTTATTTGTATTTCCACCGATTTCAGAGTGACTGTAAGTAAGAGTTTTGAGTCACGCCTCTTCAGTCGAGAGGTATTACTGTTAGAGGGCGCATTTTTTCTCAGCCCATGTAATTCATTGGGAAATTTGTCATTTTCAAAAATTAATAATAAATCAACTGTACATCTGATCAGTCCAAATAGATATAGCAACTCTTTCGGGACAAGGGCCCAGGTCTCTGCCAAGTTTGGGCCTTGTGGCTTCAAAGGCCTCGGAGGAGTAGCTGTCAGAAATTTCTGTAGCTCATAAGAATAATAACATATAATAATAATAATAAGTTTAAATAGCATAACAATATGTTGGCTTCTCCAAGCCAACATAATAACTAGAAGCTAAAGTTCGATGACAAACTTTAAATGTTGGCTTGGAGAGCCAAATTGGGCAGCCTTCGGGCAAAAGGGCCAGCCCAGAACACCATAGTGGATTAATAATTGTATTTTAGGTTAAAACGGCTTGCCATACTGGAATAAGTGATGAGCGCCTGCTTCAAAGCCGCGTCGCGTTGCCGTGCGGTTGAGCCGAAAAGCAGAAATAAGCAAGCATTTAAACTTTTTATTATATGACTGAACTATTATTGTGTTGGATCGCTGGAGTGTTTGTATTAAAATACCTTTAAAAGACGTGCAAATGATGTCTTTGTTAACAGACACATAAATGCAGCCGTGCATCTCATGTTAGTTAGTTAAGCCTATGAAAAACGTCATTTGCACCCAATGCAGGTCTTTAAAATATTCTTCTATATTTATTGTGTTGAATCGCTGGAGTGTTTTTATTTAAATGCCTTTAAAAGACGTGCAGTCATGTATAATTCTCAGTCGGACATCTCGGAGCTCATGTCTAACACACTGCTGAATGCAGCGCTCTCTGTATGAAAAAACAAAATGCTCACAAACAACTGCATTTAGCTGTTGATATTTTCTAATGGGTGGACTGAATTAAATCGCTGCAATATTGTAATTTTAAAGGCGTTCTAATTCGTGCAAATTATGTCGTTCGTCTCCATGTATACTCGTTGAAAGCAATCTGTACACGGTGAAGGAATTGCTTAGGGTTTTCAATAAATTCGCTCAAACAGCTGAATTCAGGTCTTGATGTGTTCTAATGGGTATTTACAATTAAATGGCTGGAATATTGTAATTTTAAAGGCATTATTTATATGCATTTTCCACCGAGTTCAAAGTGAAAGTAAGTCACAGCTCGGTAACATGGTCGTTAGTGAAACGTATTGAAAAGCTCATTTGCAGCTAATGTTGTTCTTTAAAATATTCTTGTATATTTATTGTGTTGGATCGCTGGAGTGTTTTTATGTAAATGCTTTTAAAAGACGTGCAGTCATAATTCTCAGTCGGGTAAGTTAGCTCCGATCCGTGAAAGCTCGTCTGTATAACACATTTGCTGAAGACAGTGCTTTAACTTTGAAATAAAACAGATCACAAAAGGCTGATTTGTTGATGTGTTCTAATGGGTATTTACAAATAAATCGCTGAAATATATTTATTTTAAAGGCGTTTGTGTTTGTGAGCACATGTAGAGAGAGAGTAGCCTAGTGCTGACGGCTTGTATAAGCGCTGAAGGGTGCGAGCTTTTCTTTTACAAGAACTACTCACAAACCACTGAATTTAGCTGTTGATATGTTCTAATGGGTATTTAGAGTTAAATCGCTGTAATAATGACATTTTTAAGGCGATATTTATTTGTATTTCCACGGATTTCAGAGTGACTGTAAGTAAGAAGTTTGAGTCCCGCCTCTTCAGTCGAGAGGTATTACTGTTAGAGGGCGCATTTTTTCTCAGCCCATGTAATTCATTGGGAAATTTGTCATATTCAAAAATTAATAATAAATCAACTGTACATCTGATCAGTCCAAATAGATATAGCAACTCTTTCGGGACAAGGGCCCAGGTCTCTGCCAAGTTTGGGCCTTGTGGCTTCAAAGGCCTCGGAGGAGTAGCTGTCAGAAATTTCTGTAGGTCATAAGAATAATAATAATAATAACTAGAAGCTAAAGTTCGACAACAAACTTTAAATGTTGGCTTGGAGAGCCAAATTGGGCAGCCTTCGGGCAAAAGGGCCAGCCCAGAACACCATAGTGGATTAATATGTGTATTTTAGGTTAAAACGGCTTGCCATACTGGAATAAGTGATGAGCGCCTGCTTCAAAGCCGCGTCGCGTTGCCGTGCGGTTGAGCCGAAAAGCAGAAATAAGCAAGCATTTAAACTTTTTATTATATGACTGAACTATTATTGTGTTGAATCGCTGGAGTGTTTGTATTAAAATACCTTTAAAAGACGTGCAAATGATGTCTTTGTTAACAGACACATAAATGCAGCCGTGCATCTCATGTTAGTTAAGCCTATGAAAAACGTCATTTGCACCCAATGCAGGTCTTTAAAATATTCTTCTATATTTATTGTGTTGAATCGCTGGAGTGTTTTTATTTAAATGCCTTTAAAAGACGTGCAGTCATGTATAATTCTCAGTCGGACATCTCGGAGCTCATGTCTAACACACTGCTGAATGCAGCGCTCTCTGTATGAAAAAACAAAATGCTCACAAACAACTGCATTTAGCTGTTGATATTTTCTAATGGGTGGACTGAATTAAATCGCTGCAATATTGTAATTTTAAAGGCGTTCTAATTCGTGCAAATTATGTCGTTCGTCTCCATGTATACTCGTTGAAAGCAATCTGTACGCGGTGAAGGAATTGGGTTTTCAATAAATTCGCTCAAACAGCTGAATTCAGGTCTTGATGTGTTCTAATGGGTATTTACAATTAAATGGCTGGAATATTGTAATTTTAAAGGCATTATTTATATGCATTTTCCACCAAATTCAAAGTGAAAGTAAGTCACAGCTCGGTAACATGTTCTTAGTGAAACTGAAAAGCTCATTTGCCGCTAATGTAGTTCTTTAAAATATTCTTGTATATTGATTGTGTTGGATTGCTGGAGTGTTTTTATTTAAATGCTTTTAAAAGACGTGCAGTCATGTATAATTCTCAGTCGGGTAAGTTAGCTCCGAGCCTGAAAGCTCGTCTGTATAACACATTTGCTGAAGACAGTGCTTTAACTTTGAAATAAAACAGATCACAAAAGGCTGATTTGTTGACGTGTTCTAATGGGTATTTACACACAAATCGCTGAAATATATTTCACATGTAGAGAGAGAGTAGCCTAGTGCTGACGGCTTGTATAAGCGCTGAAGGGTGCGAGCTTTTCTTTTACAAGAACTACTCACAAACCACTGAATTTAGCTGTTGATATGTTCTAATGGGTATTTAGAGTTAAATCGCTGTAATAATTAAATTTTTAAGGCGGTATTTATTTGTATTTCCACCGATTTCAGAGTGACTGTAAGTAAGAGGTTTGAGTCCCGCCTCTTCAGTCGAGAGGTATTACTGTTAGAGGGCGCATTTTTTCTCAGCCCATGTAATTCATTGGGAAATTTGTCATATTCAAAAATTTATAATAAATCAACTGTACATCTGATCAGTCCAAATAGATATAGCAACTCTTTCGGGACAAGGGCCCAGGTCTCTGCCAAGTTTGGGCCTTGTGGCTTCAAAGGCCTCGGAGGAGTAGCTGTCAGAAATTTCTTTAGGTCATAAGAATAATAAAATATAATAATAATAATAAGTTTAAATAGCATAACAGTATGTTGGCTCTCCAAGCCAACATAATAATAAGTTTAAATAGCATAACAGTATGTTGGCTCTCCAAGCCAACATAATAACTAGAAGCTAAAGTTCGATGACAAACTTTAAATGTTGGCTTGGAGAGCCAAATTGGGCAGCCTTCGGGCAAAAGGGCCAGCCCAGAACACCATAGTGGATTAATAATTGTATTTTAGGTTAAAACGGCTTGCCATACTGGAATAAGTGATGAGCGCCTGCTTCAAAGCCGCGTCGCGTTGCCGTGCGGTTGAGCCGAAAAGCAGAAATAAGCAAGCATTTAAACTTTTTATTATATGACTGAACTATTATTGTGTTGGATCGCTGGAGTGTTTGTATTAAAATACCTTTAAAAGACGTGCAAATGATGTCTTTGTTAACAGACACATAAATGCAGCCGTGCATCTCATGTTAGTTAGTTAAGCCTATGAAAAACGTCATTTGCACCCAATGCAGGTCTTTAAAATATTCTTCTATATTTATTGTGTTGAATCGCTGGAGTGTTTTTATTTAAATGCCTTTAAAAGACGTGCAGTCATGTATAATTCTCAGTCGGACATCTCGGAGCTCATGTCTAACACACTGCTGAATGCAGCGCTCTCTGTATGAAAAAACAAAATGCTCACAAACAACTGCATTTAGCTGTTGATATTTTCTAATGGGTGGACTGAATTAAATCGCTGCAATATTGTAATTTTAAAGGCGTTCTAATTCGTGCAAATTATGTCGTTCGTCTCCATGTATACTCGTTGAAAGCAATCTGTACACGGTGAAGGAATTGCTTAGGGTTTTCAATAAATTTGCTCAAACAGCTGAATTCAGGTCTTGATGTGTTCTAATGGGTATTTACAATTAAATGGCTGGAATATTGTAATTTTAAAGGCATTATTTATATGCATTTTCCACCGAGTTCAAAGTGAAAGTAAGTCACAGCTCGGTAACATGGTCGTTAGTGAAACGTATTGAAAAGCTCATTTGCAGCTAATGTTGTTCTTTAAAATATTCTTGTATATTTATTGTGTTGGATCGCTGGAGTGTTTTTATGTAAATGCTTTTAAAAGACGTGCAGTCATAATTCTCAGTCGGGTAAGTTAGCTCCGGCCCGTGAAAGCTCGTCTGTATAACACATTTGCTGAAGACAGTGCTTTAACTTTGAAATAAAACAGATCACAAAAGGCTGATTTGTTGATGTGTTCTAATGGGTATTTACAAATAAATCGCTGAAATATATTTATTTTAAAGGCGTTCTAATTCGTGCAATTTATGTTGTTTGTGAGCACATGTAGAGAGAGAGTAGCCTAGTGCTGACGGCTTGTATAAGCGCTGAAGGGTGCGAGCTTTTCTTTTACAAGAACTACTCACAAACCACTGAATTTAGCTGTTGATATGTTCTAATGGGTATTTAGAGTTAAATCGCTGTAATAATGACATTTTTAAGGCGATATTTATTTGTATTTCCACGGATTTCAGAGTGACTGTAAGTAAGAAGTTTGAGTCCCGCCTCTTCAGTCGAGAGGTATTACTGTTAGAGGGCGCATTTTTTCTCAGCCCATGTAATTCATTGGGAAATTTGTCATATTCAAAAATTAATAATAAATCAACTGTACATCTGATCAGTCCAAATAGATATAGCAACTCTTTCGGGACAAGGGCCCAGGTCTCTGCCAAGTTTGGGCCTTGTGGCTTCAAAGGCCTCGGAGGAGTAGCTGTCAGAAATTTCTGTAGGTCATAAGAATAATAATAATAATAATAAGTTTAAATAGCATAACAGTATGTTGGCTCTCCAAGCCAACATAACTAGAAGCTAAAGTTCGATGACAAACTTTAAATGTTGGCTTGGAGAAGCAAACCGGGCAGCCTTCGGGCAAAAGGTCCAGCCCAGAACACTTAGAGCTCTCTGATTGAATTGTTGCTAGTAAAAATGCTATTACGATAAGTAATGCGTAGTATATTTTAGGTTAAAACAGCTTGCCATAGTGGATTTATGTGTATTTTAGGTTAAAACGGCTTGCCATACAACAAGTGTGCAGCGCGTGCTTGAAAGCGTTGCTGTGCGGTTGAGCCTAAAAGCATTAAAGCATTTAAGCTGTGTAATATATTACTCTACAATTATTGTGTTTAATCGCTGGATTGTTTGTATTTAAATACCTTTAAAAGACGTGCAAATGATGTCTTTGATGATGAAGATGAAGACTGAGCAGTGCATCTCATGTTAGTTAGTTAAGCCTATGAAAAAAGTAATTTGCACCCAATGCAGGTCTTTAAAATATTATTCTACATTTATTGTGTTGAATCGCTGGAGTGTTTTTATTTAAATGCCTTTAAAAGACGTGCAGTCATGTATAATTCTCAGTCGGACATCTCGGAGCTCATGTCTAACACACTGCTGAACGCAGCGCTCTCTGTATGAAAACAAAATGCTCACAAACAACTGCATTTAGCTGTTGATATTTTCTAATGGGTGGACTAAATTAAATCGCTGCAATATTGTAATTTTAAAGGCGTTCTAATTCGTGCAAATTATGTCGTTCGTCTCCATGTATACTCGTTGAAAGCAATCTGTACGCGGTGAAGGAAATGCTTAGGGTTTTCAATAAATTCGCTCAAACAGCTGAATTCAGGTCTTGATGTGTTCTAATGGGTATTTACAATTAAATGGCTGGAATATTGTAATTTTAAAGGCATTATTTATATGCATTTTCCACCGAGTTCAAAGTGAAAGTAAGTCACATCTCGGTAACATGGTCGTTAGTGAAACTGAAAAGCTCATTTGCAGCTAATGTAGTTCTTTAAAATATTCTTGTATATTTATTGTGTTGGATCGCTGGAGTGTTTTTATTTAAATGCTTTTAAAAAAGGTGCAGTCATAATTCTCAGTCGGGTAAGTTAGCTCCGAGCCTGAAAGCTCGTCTGTATAACACATTTGCTGAAGAAAGTGCTTTAACTTTGAAATAAAACAGATCACAAAAGGCTGATTTGTTGATGTGTTCTAATGGGTATTTACAAATAAATCGCTGAAATATATTAATTTTAAAGGCGTTCTAATTCGTGCAAGTTATGTTGTTTATGAGCACATACAGAGAGAGTTCGTGCTGACGGCATGTATGTATACTCGCTGAAGGGTGCGAGCTTTTCTTTTACAAGAACTAACGTTACTCACAAACCACTGAATTTAGCTGTTGATGTGTTCTAATGGGTTTTTAGAGTTAAATCGCTGTAATATTTACATTTTTAAGGCGATATTTATTTGTATTTCCACCGATTTCAGAGTGACTGTAAGTAAGAGTTTTGAGTCACGCCTCTTCAGTCGAGAGGTATTACTGTTAGAGGGCGCATTTTTTCTCAGCCCATGTAATTCATTGGGAAATTTGTCATTTTCAAAAATTAATAATAAATCAACTGTACATCTGATCAGTCCAAATAGATATAGCAACTCTTTCGGGACAAGGGCCCAGGTCTCTGCCAAGTTTGGGCCTTGTGGCTTCAAAGGCCTCGGAGGAGTAGCTGTCAGAAATTTCTGTAGCTCATAAGAATAATAACATATAATAACTAGAAGCTAAAGTTCGATGACAAACTTTAAATGTTGGCTTGGAGAAGCAAACCGGGCAGCCTTCGGGCAAAAGGGCCAGCCCAGAACCCTTAGAGCTCTCTGATTGAATTGTTGCTAGTAAAAATGCTATCACGAAAAGTAATACTTAGTATATTTTAGGCTAAAACAGCTTGCCATAGAGGATTTATGTGTATTTTAGGTTAAAACGGCTTGCCATACAACAAGTGTACAGCGCGTGCTTGAAAGCCACGACGCGTTGCTGTGCGGTTGAGCCTAAAAGCAGAAATAAGCAAGCATTTAAGCTGTGTAATATATTACTCTACTATTATTGTGTTTAATCGCTGGAGTGTTTGTATTTAAATACATTTAAAAGACGTGCAAATGATGTCTTTGATGCAGACGAAGACTGAGCAGTGCATTCAATGTTAGTTAGTTAAGCCTGTGAAAAAAGTCATTTGAACTCAATGTAGGTCTTTAAAATATTCTTCTATATTTATTGTGTGGAATCGCTGGAGTGTTTGTATTAAAATACCTTTAAAAGACGTGCAAATGATGTCTTTGTTAACAGACACATAAATGCAACCGTGCATCTCCTGTTAGTTAAGCCTATGAAAAAAGTCATTTGCACCCAATGCAGGTCTTTAAAATATTCTTCTATATTTATTGTGTGCAATCGCTGGAGTGTTTGTATTTACATGCCTTTAAAAGAAGTGCAGTCATGTATAATTCTCAGACAGACATCTCGGAGCTCATGTCTACACTGCTGAACACAGCGCTCTCTGTATGAAAAAAAAAAACCTCACAAACAACTGCATTTAGCTGTTGATATTTTCTAATGGGTGGAATGAATTAGTCCCCCTGAAATCAAAATTAAAGTTTTTTGGCTTTTAGTATGAATATATTAGCCTTAAGATTATCTATAGTCTAGTGTGCTTCAAAACAACGACAAAATTCGCGTTTACAAGATATGGGCATTCAAAACTTACAGTCTCGTCACTTCCGCCAATATGAATCAAGGATTTGGATGATATCACCGTGCACTTCAGTTTCTCATCAAACGTTCTGTCCAATCAAATGCTCTCTAGAGTCCGTAATGTCCCGCCCCCTACACAGAGACGCGGAGCAGATCATAAGCGCTCATATGTGCGGTCAGCATGTATTAAACTACACAGCCTCAGCATGATAATGATCACTATTTCGTTTTAGCAAGTTTCATATTGAATCTGTGGGGTAATTTATTAGTCTGTGGCGGTCATAAGCTTACAAATGCGGCTTTACCGAGCTCAACGGCTCTGGCCCGAGCAGATATTAATGGAACGCTATTGGCTATTCAAAATTAGTGGGCGGGGCTGGGCGATATGTTTTTGTTTCAGTTAAAAGTACGTCACCACATAGAATAACGCTGCGTGTTTCAAGGCACTTCAGTGGACCTTTAAAGGCGTTCTAATTCGTGCAAATTATGTCGTTCGTCTCCATGTATACTCGTTGAAGGCAATCTGTGCTTAGGGTTTTGAATAAATTCGCTCAAACAGCTGAATTCAGGTCTTGATGTGTTCTAATGGGTATTTAAAATTAAATGGCTGGAATATTGTAATTTTAAAGGTGTTATTTATATGCATTTTCCACCGAAGTCAAAGTGAAAGTGTGGGTCACAGCTTGGTAACATGTTCGTTGAAACCTATTGAATAGCTCATTTGCAGCTAATGTAGTTCTTTAAAATATTCTTTTATATTTATTGTGTTGGATCGCTGGAGTGTTTTTATTTAAATGCTTTTAAAAGACGTGCAGTCTAATTCTCAGTCGGGTAACGTTAAAGCACTGTCTTCAGCAAATGTGTGTTATACAGACGAGCTTCACGGCTCGGAGCTAAGTTAACTTTGAAATAAAACAGATCACAAAAGGCTGATTTGTTGATGTGTTCTAATGGGTATTTACAAATAAATCGCTGAAATATATTAATTTTAAAGGCGTTCTAATTCGTGCAAATTATTTTGTTTATGAGCACATACAGAGAGAGTTCGTGCTGACGGCTTGTATACTCGCTGAAGGGTGCAAGCTTTCCTTTTACAAGAACTGCTCTCAAACCACTGAATTTAGCTGTTGATGTGTTCTAATGGGTATTTAGAGTTAAATCGCTGTAATATTTAAATTTTAAAAAGCGGTATTTATTTGTATTTCCACCGATTTCAGAGTGACTGTAAGTAAGAGGTTGAGTCCCGCCTCTTCAGTGGAGAGGTATTGCGCCTTTAGATGGCGCATTTTTTCTCAGCCCATTGAAATCCCATAGAAATTTTTAATGTAAAAAAATTAATATTAAATCAACTGTAAGTCTGATCATTCCAAAAAGATATAGCAACACTTTGGTGACCAGGGCCCAGGGCTCCGCCGAATTTGGGGCTTGTAGCCTTAAAGCTCTAGGAGGAGTAGCGTATAGAATTTTAGTCTCAGAAGAAGTTTAATAATAACTAGAAGCTAAAGTTCGATGACAAACTTTAAATGTTGGCTTGGAGAGCCAAATTGGGCAGCCTTGGGGCAAAAGGGCCAGCCCAGAACACTTAGAGCTCTGTAATTGAACAGCTTGCCATAGTGGATTAATATGTGTATTTTAGGTTAAAACGGCTTGCCAGACGAGATTCGTGCAGCGCTTGCTTCAAAGCCACGACGCGTTGCTGTGCGGTTGAGGCGAAAAGCAGAAATAAGCAAGCATTTAACCTTTTTATTATATGATTGTACTATTATTGTGTTGAATCGCTGGAGTGTTTATATTAAAATACCTTTAAAAGTCGTGCAAATGATGTCTTTGTTAACAGACACATATATGCAGCCGTGCATCTCATGTTCGTTAGTGAAACGTTTGAAATAGCTCCTTTACACTCAATGCAGCTCTTTAAAATAGTCTTCTATATTTATTGTGTGCAATCGCTGGAATGTTTTTATTTGATTACCTTTAAAAGACGTGCAAATGAATTCTTTGTTGACACAGACGGATGCAGCCATACATCTCATGTTCGTTATTAAAAACCTTTGAAACAGGTCATTTGCATTCAATGCGGCTCTTTAAAATATTCTTCTATATTTATTGTGTGCAATCGCTGGAATGTTTTATTTAAATGCCTTTAAAAGACGTGCCAATGAATTCTTTGTTGACACAGACGGATGCAGCCGTACATCTCATGTTCGTTATTAAAAACCTTTGAAACAGGTCATTTGCATTCAATGCAGCTTTTTAAAATATTCTTCTATATTTATCGTGTGCAATCGCTGGAGTGTTTTTATTTAAATGCCTTTAAAAGACGTGCAAATGATATATTTGTTGACAGACTGATAATGCAGCCATACATCTCATGTTCGTTAGTAAAACGTTTGAAATAGCTCATTTACACCCAATGTAGCTCTTTAAAATATTCTTCTATATTTATTGTGTTGGATCGCTGGAGTGTTTTTATTTAAATGCTTTTAAAAGACGTGCAGTCATGTATAATTCTCAGACGGAGATGTGAAGCTCATCTGTAACACACTCTGTAAAGACAGCGGTTTAACTTTTATACAAAACAGCTCACAGCTGAATGTAGCTGTTGATGTGTTCTAATGGGTATTAAGAGTTAAATCGCTGTAATATTAAAATTTTTAAAGCGGTATTTATTTGTATTTCCACCGATTTCAGAGTGACTGTAAGTAAGAGGTTTGAGTCCCGCCTCTTCAGTGGAGAGGTATTGCGCCTCTAGATGGCGCATTTTTTCTCAGCCCATTGAAATCCTATAGAAATTTTTCATGTAAAAAAATTAATATTAAATCAACTGTAAGTCTGATCATTCCAAAAAGATATAGCAACACTTTGGTGACCAGGGCCCAGGGCTCCGCCGAGTTTGGGGCTTGTAGCCTTAAAGCTCTAGGAGGAGTAGCGTATAGAATTTTAGTCTCAGAAGAATTTTAATAATAACTAGAAGCTAAAGTTCGATGACAAACTTTAAATGTTGGCTTGGAGAAGGAAACCGGGCAGCCTTCGGGCAAAAGGGCCAGCCCAGAACACCATAGTGGATTAATATGTGTATTTTAGGTTAAAACGGCTTGCCATACTGGAAGAAGTGATGAGCGCCTGCTTCAAAGCCGCGTTGCGTTGCCGTGCGGTTGAGCCGAAAAGCAGAAATAAGCAAGCATTTAAACTTTTTATTATATGACTGAACTATTATTGTGTTGAATCGCCGGAGTGTTTGTATTAAAATACCTTTAAAAGACGTGCAAATGATTTCTTTGTTAACAGACACATAAATGCAGCCGTGCATCTCATGTTAGTTAAGCCTATGAAAAACGTCATTTGCACCCAATGCAGGTCTTTAAAATATTCTTCTATATTTATTGTGTTGAATCGCTGGAGTGTTTTTATTTAAATGCCTTTAAAAGACGTGCAGTCATGTATAATTCTCAGTCGGACATCTCGGAGCTCATGTCTAACACACTGCTGAATGCAGAGCTTTCTGTATGAAAAAAAAAAATAGTCACAAACAACTGCATTTAGCTGTTGATATTTTCTAATGGGTGGACTGAATTAGATCGCTGCAATATTGTAATTTTAAAGGCGGTCAAATTTGTGCAAATTATGTCGTTCGTATCCATGTAAACTCGTTGAAAGCAATCTGTACGCGGTGATAGAAATGCTTATGGGTTTCAATAAATTCGCTCAAACAGCTGAATTCAGGTCTTGATGGGTTTCTAATGGGTATTTACTATTAAATGGCTGAATATTGTAATTTTAAAGGCGTTATTTATATGCATTTTCCACCGAAATCAAAGTGAAAGTAAGTCTCAGCTCGGTAACATGTTCGTTAGTGAAACCTATTGAACAGCTCATTTGCAGCTAATGTAGTTCTTTAAAATATTCTTGTATATTTATTGTGTTGGATCGCTGGAGTGTTTTTATTTAAATGCTTTTAAAAGACGTGCAGTCATGTATAATTCTCATTCAGGTTAGCTCCGATCCGCGAAAGCTCGTCTGTATAACACATTTGCTGAAGACAGTGCTTTAACTTTGAAATAAAACAGATCACAAAAGGCTGATTTGTTGATGTGTTCTAATGGGTATTTACAAACAAATCGCTGAAATATATTTATTTTAAAGGCGTTCTAATTCGTGCAATTTATGTTGTTTGTGAGCACATGTCGAGAGAGAGAGAGAGAAGCCTAGTGCTGACGGCTTGTATAAGCGCTGAAGGGTGCGAGCTTTTCTTTTACAAGAACTACTCACAAACCACTGAATTTAGCTGTTGATATGTTCTAATGGGTATTTAGAGTTAAATCGCTGTAATATTTGAATTTTTAAGGCGGTATTTATTTGTATTTCCACCGATTTCAGAGTGACTGTAAGTAAGAGGTTTGAATCCCGCCTCTTCAGTGGAGAGGTATTGCGCCTTTAGATGGCGCATTTTTTCTCAGCCCATTGAAATCCCATAGAAATTTTTCATGTAAAAAAATTAATATTAAATCAACTGTAAGTCTGATCATTCCAAAAAGATATAGCAACACTTTGGTGACCAGGGCCCAGGGCTCCGCCGAGTTTGGGGCTTGTAGCCTTAAAGCTCTAGGAGGAGTAGCGTATAGAATTTTAGTCTCAGAAGAAGTTTAATAATAATAATAATAATAATAATAATAATAATAAGTTTAAATAGCATAACAATATGTTGGCTTCTCCAAGCCAACATAATAATAATAAGTTTAAATAGCATAACAATATGTTGGCTCTCCAAGCCAACATAATAATAATAATAATAATAATAATAAGTTTAAATAGCATAACAATATGTTGGCTTCTCCAAGCCAACATAATAATAATAAGTTTAAATAGCATAACAATATGTTGGCTTCTCCAAGCCAACATAATAAGTTTAAATAGCATAACAGTATGTTGGCTCTCCAAGCCAACATAATAATAAGTTTAAATAGCATAACAGTATGTTGGCTCTCCAAGCCAACATAATAAGTTTAAATAGCATAACAGTATGTTGGCTCTCCAAGCCAACATAATAAGTTTAAATAGCATAACAATATGTTGGCTTCTCCAAGCCAACATAATAATAATAAGTTTAAATAGGATTTCAGTAAGTTGGCTTTCCCAAGCCAACTTAATAAGTTTAAATAGGATTTCAGTAAGTTGGCTTTCCCAAGCCAACTTAATAAAGCAGTCATATGTTTAGCCCCATGAGTGACAACCAGCAACAATCCCAAACAACTATTTTCTAGAAATAAGTAAAAAAAAAAACTCACGCTACATAAATCTAAGCAAGATCTTGACCAAACAAGCTGAAAGTCACTTATAATAAGCAATTGTCAGTGCTATTATTGATTTGACTGCACTGGCATATTTGGATGAGAAAAAAAAAAAACGAACTGAATTGACCTAGATAATGACAATATTGTCTTCTTTAGAGAAGCTTCAAAGCTGAATCAAATTCATTTTTGTTACCAGGCAGAGGTGGATGATGAACTCAAGTGTGAAGGACATATGGACACGCAAACACAGGTATTACAAATAATGGGTATAGAATAATGTGAAGCTACGTCACACCGCATGCTGGGGTGCATCGCCATTTTGGGAGGATCGCCCTCTGCTACAAATGCTTAAATTAATACAGATACCTTTTGGTTTTGCTTTTTAGTTAAATATTCATGTTTTTAATTGTATCGTTTACAGGGAAGAGAAAATATTTTATCGCTTCTCCTTCACAATGTTGATCTGTAATTACCATGCAAACTGTGTTGCCCGCTGGATGCTCGCTGCTGCTTCAGCCACCATAATGGTAGAATATCAAAATAAAAGTCTGTGTTCAACAAGCTGACAGAAGTCCATCCATTTCTTTATTGGAAGTGTTTCAATTACAGAGTATAATGTATTGTCATTGTAAATATACATTTTTCCATTGCCACGGAGGAGAATCAGAGATTGTGGGTCACATTCACCAGACAGACATGAACACACTGTATATTTTTTATAATTATTTCAACAAATGATAACCAAAATAAAATCCCTAGGTGCATTTGTAGCATTTTAAAATGCTGGTTTGATGTAACTTACTAAGACATGAACCCAGAATATTAACACATTTTCCTCCCTTTGGAAAACCAAACAAAGGAAAACGCTTGGCATGGCTTACACATTAGGACAAACAGTTATATTTAAAAGTTCATAATTTGGGCTCATCTGTGATTTTCTGCACAGAGTATGTTTTATTAGTAAGGTGTGTAGAGAATTTGCTCTTTTAATATCACTGTCTCAGAGCATTAAAGATGTTCTTTATATGAGAGGAAAATGTTTAATGTGTAAACACATTTTTATTTGTATCACTGTCTTGGTAACTTACCAGCCTTGTTGCAACTTACATTAAGCCACATCCATTATTCGTGTTCAGCATTTTAGAAAGTCAAATATCTGCTCATTCACAACCTGAGTGAGAGTCATACTCGCAAAGGTGATGTTAATTATTACACCAAACAATACCAAATCTTTCAAAAAACATGCAGTAATTGTTTTATTGAGTGATAACCTGTGACATTATTAATAGATTTACCATCCGGCGTCTTCTCCTCATCTCCGCGGCCTGCTTTCTTTGGTGTTTCTACATGTAGGAAAGGAGAAAAAACATATTGAATTGTCCAGTTTTACTACTGCAATTTTCGATGAAGCATGAATGACATTTTTCACAATCACGACAGAAGTATGGCAGATAAAGAACGCAGTCTGAAACTCATGAGTCTAACAATCAAAATGAACCTTAACATGTACAAGATCAGACAGAAATGAGCATGTGCACTGGGGTTAAGTGCAGTCCTTGATTAGCTGTTGATTGATGACAGGTGCAGGTGATCAGCGGAGTGAGCAGTGTGAAAGAGAAAAAGGCTTCAGCCAGAGGCCCAGAAACTCATGGTGTAACCAGAGTGACGTCTGACTAATGCCAAGTTCAGACTGCACAATTTTAGCCCCGATTTTGACTCGAGACAAGTTTTGAGAAATCGCTGACTAATGCCCAAAATCACACAGTGTGAACTATCAAAGACGCGATCTGAGAGAATCGCTGACGAGTCGTCGAACCCCGTGAGATATTTGGCATGCTAAATACCTGGACCTACTTTGAAAATCATGCAGTCTGAACTCGGCATAAGGCAGAGCCAGAGGGTTCAGAGCGTCACTCTGCGAGGTCAACAGTGGACTGGATGACTTCCTTGTTCAGGATGAGGAAATGTGGAGGCTGGATGGAACCAGCGAGGCAGGAAGGATTCTACATGGGACTAGGACATCAAACAAGCCAGGTGTGACCAGTGGAAAAGGGAGAGGCTTGAGGGTGGGCAAAAGGGTGTGAACTGGCTCTGTCTCCCAGTATATCCAAAGCTTATCATCCGATTGTGGTTGTATCTCTCTATTAGTGTTACTGGATCTTAGTGCTGCGTTTGACACTATCGACCACAACATTCTTTTGAATAGACTAGAAAATTATGTTGGCATTAGTGGAATTGCAGTGGCATGGTTCAAATCTTACTTATTTTAATCAATTTGTGGCAGTGAATGAAGAGGTAATCACAAGTGCAGTATGGAGTACCTCAAGGATCAGTACTAGGACTGTTGCTTTTCACACTTTACATGTTACCATTGGAAGATATCATCAGGAAACATGGTGTTAGCTTTCATTGTTATGGTGATGATACTCAGCTCTATATTTCTTTGTGGCCCGACGAAACATACCAATGCATAGCTGCAATATATAAAACTAAATGACAAGTCATTTCCTACTGCTAAATTCTGAAAAATAAAAAATAAAAAAAAATAAATGAGATGTTAATTACTGGACATTTGCTCTGTCAATTTTTCATTACTTAGAAACCTAGGTGTGCTATTTCATAGCAATCTTTCCTTTGAAAGCACATTTCTAGCATTTGTAAAACTGATTGTAAAACTAAATTACAACCTATGCTCTGAATGTCAAATGCAGAAACGTTAATTCATGTATTCATTACCTCAAGGTTAGATTATTGAAATGCTTTATTGGGTGGTTGTTCTGCTCGCTTAATAAACAAACTTCAGACTTTGCACAATTGAATTACTTTATAATTTTGAGCATACATTTATTTAGAATAAGTGTTTATCAGTTTTGATTGCTTCCAACTTTTTTAAGTTTTTGCACACTGAGCAGGATTAGTAGTGATCTTCATCATAAGTCTGCTGGTCAAATGTTGATCCTTTGGCGTGGAACATATGTGAGGACATGAAAACTGCTGAGAGATAGTGTTTTTAGATAGTAAGGGGCTATAAAAATAGCAAATTGTATTATTACTTGAATAACAGAAAATGTCTAATCCTAAAACAGGCTGTAATGTATGTTTGTATGTTTTTTTTTTTTCCCTCATTCCGCTGTCTTATGTTGTCTTTTTTTTCCCCTTTCATTTGAGGACACAGTGCGAGAGGAAATTGCTGTGTTCATCTGTGCTCTGCTACTATATGGTTTCTATGGCAACCTCTCCAAAATGATGTGCTCTGAATGGCGTTTCATGAGATGTGGGGTGATTACAGTCTAGGAAGGAAGGCTGATGTTTCTGTTAGCCATTGCGTGTAAAGGGAAGTGTGCAGTGCTCTAATAAAAGCACACTTCCTGTCTTCATATTATGATTGTCCTGCATATCTTCTGCATGTCGAAGGAAATATTTGAATCTACTGCCCCCTTCAGCCAGCACAGAAAGTTAGTATAATTTGTACACCAAGGTGCTTTTATTTGTGTGTTGTTTTAAATGTAAATTAACAATCAGTTTAGATTCCTGTGGCTGCATTTATAAATAGCAAGTACAATCGGTTTTGATTCTAATTTCCAGGTTTTTGTTTATATACGTTAAACGTGAGGAACAGTGTTTTTTGATGAGTAATCGGTTATGCAAATGATTTGACAAATGTAAGGACCTATCTCACCTGAGCTCTAGAGGCAACAGCATCTGCTGAAAACTGTCAATGCTCAGCATGCTCCACTGTGAAGCACACAACTGGATTATTAAAAGGTCAGTGGTTATGCCTCAAGTTAACAGCTTTATTATCGTTAAAAAAATAAGCCAAATTATGCTTGCCTACTGTGAAGTCAACTGAAATTAAAATTAACCCTGAAACCAGTCCTGGTTGTTCAGTCCAAAGAAGTCAACACTTACTATAACTATAATAAATTTAGGTGTATATGTTGTATGTGTGGCATGTTAGAATGTGTAACACACAAATCAGATTAAAATATTACGGTGAATTGGAGCTCAAACACCATCAAGGCAAGTTATTACCAGATATAACCAGCATTTCTAATTATTCACTGATTATGAAGGAGCAAATGTCATTCACTGCACAACTACATATAAATTCAACCATTTATTGCTGATCTGATGATTAATATAGTTAGCAGAATTTTTTTTTTCTCATCTACCACCCCCAGTAAAAGAGGTGGACAGTAGTAGCGCATTTAACAATATGTGACCCTGGACCACAAAACCAGTCATAAGGTTAAATTTTACAAAACTGAGATGTATACATCATATGAAAGCTCAATAAATAAGCTTTCTATTGATGTATGGTTTGTTAGGATAGGACAATATTTGGCCGAGATATGCCTATTTGAAAATCTGGAATCTGAGGGTGCAAAAAAATCAAAATGCTGAGAAAATCACCTTTAAAGTTCTTCAAATTAAGTTCTTAACAATGCATATTACTAATCAAAAATTACATTTTTATATATTTACAGTAGGAATTTGACAAAAAAATCTTCATGGAACATAATCTTTACTTAATTTCCTAATGATTTTTGGCATAAAAGAAAAAACAATAATTTTGACCCATACAATGTATTTTTGGCTATTGCTACAAATATACCCCAGCGACTTAAGACTGGTTTTGTGGTCCAGGGTCACACATGGGTTGTGTCAAAGCAACTTTACAGTATTAAATAGGACAATAGTGTCAATAGTGTAAAAGTTACATGTTGCAGCAAAGTCAGATTTACGAAGGACTCATCTGGTTCTCGTGGTCTCTAGGTGCTGATCCACCATTTGGACTGGGTATGGACTGGATCCGGATGACTGCAGTAGTGAAGTATTCTACTCTGCTGTAAAAGTACTCTTCAAGTGTCTGTACTTTTTGTTTACAAAACTTTACTTCACAACATTCCAAAGCATATTGTACTTTTTACTGGACTATGTTTCGTAATAAATATCTTTCAATAACCATTTTGCGTCAATTTAAAAAAGTTACACATAGGTTCATAGAGGACAAAAATGTCCATGTCAAAAAACTGTCATAAAATAAAAAATAAAAAACTTGGGAGTACAGACCTAAGTTTGGTCTCATTTTAAAGAAGACCCTTGGGAGATTATTGTCGAAGTTAAAAAAGTTGTAAAAAATTGAAACCAAAAAAGTTTATGAAAATGAATTATGAGCAATTTTTATATGAAATATATATATTAAAAACATTTTGAACTCAAAAATTTATAGAAAATTAAAGCCATAAATCTGAACAAGTTTTGTTTTTAGTAAGATTTGTTCACAGAATTGCGAGTTTTTATGTCACACAATTCTGACTTTATTTCTCAGAATTGTGAATTTCAGACTTAACTCATTTACAAGTTTAGCCTATATCATGCAATTCTAACTTAGCAACTCGCAATGTGAGTTTATATCTCTCAATTCGGAGAAAAAAGTCAGAATTGCGAGTTTGTATCATGCAATTCTGAGGGGGGGAAAAAAGTCAAAATTGTGAGATAACAATTTTAGTAAATAATCTAAGATTTAGTTTGGGTGCAGTACCAAACTGTTCTTATTCCAGCAAAGCTCCGTTTGCAAACACAGTGGTGGGATTTGTGATTCACAGTACAATACAATGTCTTTCTCTAAAACATTACAGGTGCGCACGTACACAATTTAATTTAGGACACACATACAAACCACACTCTGACATCCATACCAACATACCCACACAATTATAGCTGCATAATTTATCCAATTGACTCTATAATAGATTATAATATGCATATTGGAATAAAGCGAATATTTGGCAAAATAAAAAAAAAATGGCACCATCTAGTAAAAATAGCAACAATTTAAATTTTGAAGCCTTGCAAACAGAATGAAAGCCTATAAATAAATGTTGCATCATTGTATAGTTGTATAATTGCATATAGTTGACATACTGTTTTTCCAAGCAATTCTAAAAACTTCCAAGTTTGTTTTTTCTCAATTTACGCTCAAGATTACGAGTTTCTTTTTTTTGAGAGAATGGGTATTACTGTTGTACCATGGCACAGTACGTTTTTCTCTAACCTTTTTTAGCTTGATGGGGGCAACAGCTTCTAATGTATTAGAGAAGATAGTGCCCATGTTACTAGTCATTTTGTTTACTTTGTGTGTATTTATGGGTACACAGAGCAGTTCAGATAAATCAGGCAGGTTATTTGTGAATATATCTTTGGTGGCAGGAACAATAGTTCTGCCCAGACGATAGCGCGGAGCTATATAGTTAAAATCAGTAATACGCAGCATGCACGATACATGGAAATTATCAGTAAAATCATTGCTTTGAGGTAGGGGTGTCACGATATACCGGTATTGATGATTTGGTTTGGTTTGAAAACCAAAGTCACTGCACCCATTTACCAAGAAATTTTAGAGCACTTCCTTCTTCTGACCAGCTTTTTAAAGATGCTGATTTCATTTTCCAGCAGGACTTGGCACCTGCCCACACTGTCAAAAGCACCAAAAGTTAGTTAAATGACCATGGTGTTGGTGTGCTTGACTGGCCAGCGAACTCACCAGACCTGAACCCCATAGAGAATCTATGGTGTATTGTCAAAAGGAAAAATGTGAAACAAGAGACCAAAAAATGCAGATGAGCTGAAGGCCACTGTCAAAAAACCTGGGCTTCCATACCACCTCAGCAGTGCCAGAGACTGCTCACCTTAATGCCATGCCGAATTGAGGTAGTAATTAAAGCAAAAGGAGCCCCTACCAAATACTGAGTACATATACAGTAAATAAACATACTTTAAAGAAGGCCAACAATTCACTAAAATGTTTTTTATTGGTTTATTAGGTATTCTAATTAGCTGATGGTGTGTTTGGGGTTGTTATCATGTTGGAAAACTGCCGTTCGGCCTATGAACTGCAAATGAACTGCAGCTCCCCAGTACCAGCAGCACTCATGCAGCCCCAGACCATGATGCTACCACCACCATGCTTGACTGTATGCAAGACACATTGGTTGTCATTGGTAATCCTTACCAGCGCATCACCACACATGCTGGACATAATCTGAGCCAAACAAGTTTATCTTAGTCTTATCAGACCACAGGACATGGCTTCAGTAATTCATACTCTTGAACAGGTTGTCATTCTTCTGTAACCTTTAAAGCAATGCTGGCTGAACTCATGGATCTGTTTTGTGAAGCCAGGTTCCTCACCTGACACATAGAATGAGTGCTCAACTTTGTTGATTGACCCTTGCAAGGCCTATTCCGAATGGCACCCATCTTGGAAAACCTCTGACCCTAACCACTGTAGTGTAACTCATTTTTTGGGGTGGTACTGAACCTCTTATAGCCTTGGCCATCTTTGTGGAGAGCAACAATTCTAATTCTCAAATCCTCAGAGAGTTGTTTGCCATGAGATGCCATGTTGAACATCCAGTGGTCAGTATGAGAGATTTGTACTTAAAGCACAAAATTTTAACTGCTCTAATACAAGATACACAAGTTTGTATGGTCCTGTCAAGCAGACAAAAACATAAACATGATGAATAGGACATGGCTGCAACTGCTGTTATCACTTTAGGGTGTACTCACGTTTGTTGCCAGCTACTTTGACAGTAATGGCTGTATGTTGAGTAATTTTTTAGAGGACAGTAAATCTATACTGCTATACAAGCTGCACATTGACTACTCTAAAATATATCCTTCATTTCTATAGTATTGTCCCTTGAGAAGATATACTAAAATGGTTGCTGAAATGTGAGGGGTGTACTCTTGTGAGATACTGTATGTGTGTGTGTATATGTATATATAGGTAATTGTATTACTATTATTATTATTTATTTATTTATTGTGTGTGTGTGTGTGTGTGTGTGTGTGTGTGTGTGTGTGTGTGTGTGTGTGTGTGTGTGTGTGTGTGTGTGTGTGTGTGTGTGTGTGTGCTTACTTATACTGTATGTCCCCTATATCCTCATCTCATCCATTGATCGACATTCCGGAACAGACGGTGGCGGTAATGCACCAATAAGCTGGATGCCAACCGCCGTTAAAAACAAAGACGAAGAAGAAGTGTTTATGGAATTGCTACCGCGCGCGCGCTGTAGCAGGCATCTATATCCGCTTGTTTTTACTTACATTATAACAAATAACACACATATTATTTTATTGATAGTGTCGTTTGAGTTTTCTTCTGCTTTGAAGTGCAGGCTATTCTAAATAAATATTAGTCTGGCGTTACTATATTTGTCGTACTCCGAGGTAGGATTAATGTTAGCCCGCTCTCCTTTTTCGTGTTAGCAGTTGGCGCTTTGAACCGTTTCACGATTTCATTTTTTTATCAAACTCTTCAGGGGGAAAAAAATCACTATGGGCTACTTAAAGTTAATAGAGATAGAAAACTTTAAATCTTACAAAGGCAGACAGATAATCGGACCTTTCCACAAGTTTACAGCGATTATTGGGCCGAATGGATCAGGTAAGTGCGTTCGCTTTTAATAACACTTTTAGCATAGGCTTTGTATGATAATTAACGTACAATCGGTTATCATAATAACAACACATTAACGCATTCATTCAATTAGTGGGTATTTAACATTCGAATAAGGGTCAGGTAAGTGCATTTGTAATATGTATTTCTTATGCTATGTCACGTTCTTACAAGGGTCAGGTAAGTGCATTTGTAATATGTATTTCTTATGCTATGTCACGTTCTTACATTTAATCAACATTAGCAGGGTTACACAAAAAAGTAAACAAATTCCATACTTAAGTAAAACTACACAAGAGTACAAAGTATCTGAAATTATTTCACCAACTTTAATACAGAAGCCCAAACAAAAACAACATTTGTAAACAACATTTTTAGAATTAAAGTTATTTTTATTTTTTATTTTTTTGTATTATAATTATCACTTTATTAAAACCACTGATCTATATAATAACTATTATAGATAAATGATTAAAACACTCTCTGAGAGCACATGGTGCATTGTGTCATTATGGCATTTCAAAAATATTGTATTTGAACATTTAAGCTTATGTACAAAAAAGAGCATTTAAATCAGAGCGAATAAATGAAAAATGTACGTTTACACTGGAGTCGACATATGGTTTTATGTTTGCATTGTTTCACATGTTTTTCCCCTCTCAACAAGAACATGTACATAAATTATCAGGTTAAAGCCAGCTGCTTATGCTGTGTGCTGTCAAAGCATTTTTACCCAGCTTACAATTAGGGATGGGCATTTTTCAAAAATATTGCAGTCGAATATTTCAGCTCATAAAAACGAATGTTCATTTATTTAAATTAATTTTATTGTTTCATTAATTTTTTTAAATCAAGCATTATTGTCACCATTTCAAAACAGTCTGTATTCACAACAAGCTTGTACATTACATCCTTGAAAAATCCTTGAATTAAAAAATAAAAAATGGCTAGAAAAAGCATATACTCTTAAGTTGGCATAAGGTTATTATGCTTGCATTTTTTTCACATGTTCTTGTAAAGAAAAAAAAAACATATACATCAACATTATTGGGCGAAAGTCGGCTCCTTATTCTGTATATCCGCCAAAATGTTTTTAGCCAACAACAAAAAAAAAATGCCCGGCTTCAGTTGAAATGCTTTGGTTGCTGTGTACAGGATATCTATTCATCAAGAATGAAATGTTGCATGCATATCAATATCACTGGTAGTCCAGTAATTCCGTCTGTTGCTGACATTATGTAGTTGTAGTGCAAGTAGGATGTGACATGTTTTTAAAAAACACGCTGTCAAATTTCTTTATCATTATTAGGGGTGTAACGATACACCAAAGGCACGATTCGGTTCGGTTCACGGTTTTGAAGCCACGGTTCGGTTCGGTTCCTGTTTGCTGTGGGGTTAGGGTTGATGTCATCTTAACAGCAATGCTAAGGAACAATAGATTCACTTAATAACAAGAACAACTAAACTTTTTCTTTATTAACTTTGCCAACCCATTTTAGTACAGTCAGGATACCTGAGTAAGTTAGTGAAAATTAGACATTCACTTGTCCGAGTTAAAAATGTACTTGTCCAGGGCAAAAAAAATTCCTTTTTTGATGTAAATTAATCCATTCTGAAGCAACAGTCTCATCACTACTCTATAAGGTCTTACTTTAATCTGAATATTTGTGATATTTGCCTTAAATTTATTTCTAGGACACTTTTTAACTTTATTTTCCTAACCTTACTAACTGTATGTGCCATCATTCACATCAAAATCTTAAATTTTATCAATACATCAAATTAGAATAATTAGACTCTGTATGGTTGCACAAATTAAATCAGTATCAACAAACTCCATCTTTCCATTGCACAGGAAAAACCGGGCCTGCAATGAAATTGACATTTAACTGTATTTACTTAGACTGTTTAATGAAGATAAGAGGTTCCAAAAAATGCATTTACACAGTAAAATTGCAAATACATAAATAATGTAATAAGATTAATGTTATAGTTTTTTTTAAACATATATCTAAAATATTGGAAAAATGCAAATACCTTTAAATATAAAATCGAACCACCAATAGGTGGCAGTAGTCACTGTCTTAATGAGCGAGTCACGGATTCAACCATAGATGGATTCAACCAGTTCGTTCACTGACTCGATTCATTAAAGGAACCGTATGTAAGAAATTTATGTCAGTTAATCATAAAATGGCCCTGACATGTCCCTAGACATTAAGAAATCATGTTCATTTCAAATACTTATATCACTGACAACAGTGGTCCGGCCAGGATATTGTCATTTAAAAGTGAGAGTTGCAGCCCTCAACTGATGTTATTGTTGTCATTTTGTGTTTTGGTCTGAGGCGCCACCCTCCAGCTATCTACCAATCACGAAATCAGTAGAGTTTCGTGATCCGGGTTGCCAGCTCTGTTACAGCTGCAGCTATACAAACGTGTCGGATAAAACATGTATAACGTTACGAAATGTAAAAGACCTCGTTATGAATCCGAAATACGTTGTGACAAAGTCCGAAATAAAAAAAAAAAGGATTTGTATAGGATATGCCTTTGAAAGATGGAGACGGCTGAAAACGGAGAAGAATTTGAAGATAGACGCCATCGTTGGTCATTTTCTCCTGGACAAGTAAGATTCATCTATGTTTGGCTAACTTTGCTTCCGTACACAGTGGATTTCCCATGGTCGGCCGTGCAAAATGCGTTCATAAAAAGCTTTATATCGCACCACTAGCAGGGTATGAAAACAACCTATGTTCCGACTGAAATGTGGTATTACAGTACATCTTTACGAAATATTTGGCTAATCGCCATCTGTAAATTTTTGCGATACATAATTACTTCGCAAAACATCTCTTGTGAAGCATAAACATAATTAACAGAAGAAAAACAAATTTCTGTGTAGGACTCGTCACTTGCCATTGGAAGCTCCTTCTAGCAGCCTACTCCTGCAGCTTAGCTGGCAACCTCGAGTCAGGGGGGAGCGGGAGGGGATACACCGTTCTACAGTATTTTGAAAGTGATTGCAGTACCAGTTTTGGCCGCAATCCTACATACGGTTCCTTTAAAAAAAATGCTAAATCATTCAGTAATGAAATATCGCTGTGTTGCTCGGAGATTCACGGAGAGTTTCTGCTGTTGCTTAGAACTATTTTCGTTTGCAAAAATGGTTAATGATGTGTCTAAAATGTAAGTCAGTTAATATTAACTACTAGTTTATTGAACTACTGTTGTATAAAATCAATGTCACTCACGTTTGCAATCGTAATGGTGCTTTCCTACCGCAGTATGTTTGTTCATGCTTGTTTCTTTGTGTATGCTGTTGAGCCTATTGAGCCTATCCACTTGTCCCGGACAAGCGTTAATGTCGTGCCCTGAGTAGTAACCGAGTGTGATCGCTCACTCAAGTCACATGACATGACATGCACTTGGAAAATACTAACTTTAGAATATAATATTTAGAACAAAAGCTCATCATTACTAATACAATTTAATCAAATGTGATAAAATAAAAATGTGTTTAAATTGGTTAAATTAGTTAGAGACAAGTGACGTCAACCTCAACAATGGACAGCAGGGGGCGTGAGAGTACCGCGGTACGCCACGAGAGTTTCGCGATACGTATCTTGGTTGGTGTATCGCGATATTTCGGTTCGGTTTGTAATATCGTTACACCCCTAATCATTATCCAGCATGAGTTGCATTCTGACCTTTTTGAGATGCATTTATTTTATTTTTTATGTTTATCTAATGAAAAAAATTTATTCTCAGGCAAATCAAATCTCATGGATGCTATCAGCTTTGTTCTGGCGGAGAAGACTAGTAACTTGCGTGTGAAGACATTGAAGGATTTGATTCACGGAGCTCCAGTGGGTAAACCTGCAGCTAACCGAGCATTTGTGACCATGGTGTACCAGCAGGACAGTGGGCAGGACCTTTCATTTTCCAGAATCATCATAGGTACTTCAAACTATTTGTGTTGTGCTATTACAATACCAAAATTAGTAGTTGACACTAGGACTGCACGGTTATGATAATTCATATTTGTTCTTTTTTATCTAATTGTCATTCATTCATGTAGATTAATATAATTTAAATTAAAATGAGGGCTGCTTAATTGTTGCAACTGTAATCAATATTAAAATCACAATTATTTGCAATTACTCATTCACTTCATGCTAGGAATAGGTGATCTAACCTAAATCTTATCACAAAATGAGTAATATCGATATCAACAATTTACATGCCTTTACATGTAACAGTTCTTGATACCATATTTGACATTTTAGCAAAATTTCAGCTGGTATTCAACTGAGACAAGAAAAAGAACTGAATTTCTGTAATTTGAAAGAGAACTGAAATCCGGGAAGTCATTAAACCACTTGTTTCTTGTTTTAATAACTCTTTAACATAAGACTGTTTTATATCAGTTGCGTTACATGATTTGACTGATTTAAGGCCTTTCCACACTGAGCGCGGAAAAGCGAAACGAATATCGCACACGATGACACGGTGGAATAAAACAACAGATTTCTATGGATGGTGCCATATAGACCGTGAACTGCGCACTGAAAAAGCGAATGTTTTTTGTTAACAACCAGTCCAACTAATCTTTCAGTTTTGCAAAGCGAAAACATGGTCGTCTAATAAGATTTGAGCATTGCATCACGTGCACGGAGCAGCTGCTGTTGCACAAAAAGACTAGAGTGATGGTGGTGTTTCGAAAACCTGTGTAAACAAACACAGAAGAAGAGTATTCCAAGAGAGAAGAGGATGCTCTGTTCCAAGGTTAATTTAGTTTTGCTTTTTTAAATTCGTTTTATTTTAGTGTAGTTTTCAAATTTGCAATAAAACTTAGTTTAGTTTTTATTAGTTTCATTAACAATTTTGTTAGTTTTAGTTTAGTTTCTATTTTGTGAACACATTTCTATTTAGTTTTTATATAGTTTAGTTTCAGTTTTAGTTTTTTAGAGATTAAATAGAGATCACGATTTCCTAGCAATTCTAAACTAAGCAAAATAATGTAAGACAAAATATTAATTGCTTCAGTCTATTAAAAAGTGTTTAATTCATTTGAAAGAATTATTAATAATTTAATACATAATATTTAAAATAGAATATATTTAATACACCAACTGTTTTATATTAAATTTATGAAAGTGGTTTGAATGAATAAATGATTTGCTCACAAAAACAACTGGATGAATCTGCGTTTTTGAATCAATCTCTAGTAGTCAATGACAAATACATTTTTTAACAGTTGTTTCCATCTAGTGGCGAAACAAAGCAATCGACACAAACGTTACTTGAAGCGCCAATTACTTAAAAAAAAAATGACGTGCTCTGTTTTGATCTCTACTATAGACATCACATCAGTGTTTATATCCAAACTATGACCTTTAATCAGAATATTGCTGTGATAATATGAATGACTGGGTATTTGAAAAGACTGTTTGTGAAGCTGTTTTTTTTTTTTTTACATAAACATGATGACCGCTCTCTCTTGTCAGCGGCAGTGCAAATATAGATTTGAATGTTCCGGTAAGACTTTTCGTCATTTACAAATGATCGCGTGGGGGTTTGAATCTCTTATCATGTAACAATTAAGCAGCTCCAGTAGCCTATATTGGTTTGATCGCTTGTTACATAAAATACATCATTAAAAACTGATGCAGTAGCCTAGATTTAATTCAGGTGCTGTTCATGTCGCAGTCTTTATTTTTCCGCCATGGGGTGAGAACATAATGATTACGAAAACGATTATTTATTTCTGATAATTATTATTTTATTTCAGTTAGTTTTTCAATAAAAGTTGTTAGTTTCGTTTCGTTCTAGTTTTTCATTTATTTTGACATTTTCATTTTATTTCAGTTTACGAAAATGTTTTTTGATCAATAGTTTTCGTTTACGAAAATAACCTTGCTCTGTTCTTTATATAATTTCTATTATTTCTTCACTGAATGATGTGATCTGGAGGAGAACACTGTCTGTTTTCTTCCATGTGCGCAAGTGTTATGAGTCAGAGCGTGTTCACTCTAGATCTTCTGTTTTGGAAAAAAAAAAATTATTGAAACATTTTTCTACTGTTCTACACATAAAATATGAAAGCAAACAGACATATGATTGTATATTTTATATGTATGGGAGGGCCATTAGATGTTGAGTTTGGGCTTTTAAGGAAGGGCGACAGCGCACCACATACATAGAGACGGAATGCAGCACAGTTATCTCGGTTATTATGTTTCCGTTATAGCTGGAAGTCAAAATCAAAAGTAAAATTCAAATCGCACAGCCCTACACACAATTGACATGTTTGTGATTGCCTGCAATGTTAAGTTGTTTCAGAAAATAATAATTTTGAGCAGCACTGAGCAGTCGATAATTTTTCGACTACAGGACTAGACGATTTTGTAATTAACCCTTATGTGTTGTTGGGGACGTTTTCGTCCACTGAGGGGTGCTGTTGAGTCTTAATTTGGCCACAACTTTTTCTCTGTTAAAGCAAATTAAATGTTTTTTTTTTTGTGAGAAATCTTATTTTGACACACATTTTAAGAAAATGCTTTGAAATGTTTCTAAAACTTCTCGTTATGTTCGTGAATGGAAACATCCACTATATTAAACTGCTGTAAAAATTTATCAGATAAATATTTGTTGACTTTTTTTTTTTGCATAAATCTGTTAATCAACCTCAGGCCTAATCAAAACTACCAAATCTTTTGAAAAAATTCAGGATTTTGACTCTTTAATTGCCAAGTTCATAAATGATGTCACTGATTTTGGAAAAAACACACACAAAATGACTTATTTTCAATATAAAAGGTAATTGTGGACTGTATTTTTTTTTTTACCTTTTTAACAGTCTTAGACATGTGAAAGATTAGTAAGAAGATTGGTTTTCATGCATTGTTAGTTTTGGCGCAGCATCAGATTTTCACTTTTTCTCCCTCATTTGTTGTTCGTGGCTGTTTTTGACTTCTATTATAACCACATTTTTTTGATTGCAAAGCCATGACACCATATAATGATGAATTCTTGATTGTTTGTGGTTTTCCCTGTTGGGAAGAGGTAAGATTAGTAAATTTTACTGTTGATTATCAGTTGGCCCCATTAACCCTTTAGATAGGCCTCTGCAAAAAAAAGCTTAGTTTTTACATAGAGTTCTATGGAGTATAACGATATATTATAGTGTGCGTGTGTGAGAGTGTGTGAAAGTGTGTGAAAATGTGAGAGAGACCTTTGTGCACCTTGATACATCTGAGAAAATCAAAATAAGCACCTCAGCTCTCAGAACTACATGGAGTAAACAAAAACAAAGTAAGTATATTTATGTTTTTGTTTACCATATAGTTCTGAGAGCTGAGGTGCTTATTTTGATTTTCTCAGATGTATCAAGGTGCACATAGGTCTCTCTCACACTCACATACACTCACACACACACACACACACACACACACACACACACTGGTTTACATGTTTTATGGGGACATTCCATAGGCGTAATGGTTTTTATACTATACAAACCGTACTTTCTATCGCCCTACACCTACCCTACACCTAAACCTAGCCCTCACAGGAGATTATGCATACTTTTACTTCCTCAAAAAAACTCATTGTGTATGATTTATAAGCCTGTTTCCTCATGGGGACCTAAGAAATGTCCCCACAAGGTCAAAATTTACTGGTATTCCTATCCTTGTGGGGACATTTGGTCCCCACAACGTGATGAATACCAGTACACACTCACACACACTCTCATACACTCTCACACACTTTCACACACTTTCACACACTCACACACACATACACACACGCACACTATAATATGCCTTTATACTCCATAGAACTCTATGTAAAAACTAAGCTTTTTTTTTTTTGCAAAGGCCTATCTAAAGGGTTAATGGGGCCAACTGATAATCAACAGTAAAATTTACTAATCTTACCTCTTCCCAACAGGGAAAACCACAAACAATCAAGAATTCATCATTATATGGTGTCATGGCTTTGCAATCAAAAAATGTGGTTATAATGGAAGTCAATGGGGCAAAAACAGCCACGAACAACAACCCTGCTGAAAAAACCAGCATATGCTGGTTAGGTATGTTTTGGTGCTGGGATGCTGGTTTTAGCTGGTATATGCTGGTCCTTTGCTGGTTTATGCTGGTCCCTTGCTGGTTTTTGCTGGTTTATGCTGGTCATGTTGCTGGTTAATGCTGGTCCTTTGCTGGTTTATGCTGGTCCTTGACCAGCAACATGACCAGCATAAACCAGCAAAGGACCAGCATTAACCAGCTAAGGACCAGCATAAACCAGCAAGGGACCAGCATAAACCAACAAAGGACCAGCATAAACCAGCTAAAACCAGCATCCCAGCACCAAAACATACCTAACCAGCATATGCTGTTTTTTTCAGCAGGGAAATGAGGGAGAAAAAATGAAAATCTGATGCTGCGCCAAAACTAACAATGCATGAAAACCAATCTTCTTACTAATCTTTCACATGTCCAAGACTGTTAAAAAGGTAAAAAAAAAAAAAAAAAATCCAGTCCACAATTACCTTTTATATTGAAAATAAGTCATTTTGTGTGTGTTTTTTCCAAAATCAGTGACATCATTTATGAACTTGGCAATTAAAGAGTCAAAATCCTGAATTTTTTCAAAAGATTTGGTAATTTTGATCAGGACTGAGGTTGATTAACAGATTTATGCAAAAAAAATTCACAAAATATTTATCTGATAAATTTTTACAGCAGTTTAATTTAGTGGATGTTTTCTAGGGATGCACCGATCATGATTTTTCATGGCCGATTCCGATACCGATTTTTTACAAGCAAGCTGGCCGATACCGATTTCCGATTTTTTTCAAAAACAAGAAGTTATGCAAGTAAACAACATGTTTATTTAGTATTTAACAGGCCAAACTGGCTTTGGCTTTTGAAACAATAGCATCTGACATCTGAAATTAAAAAAAAAAAAAAAACATATTAAATTAAATACAGTTTAATAAATAAAATGTGTGCTTTTAGTAAAGTAAAACAGTAAGCCAACAGGCATTTTAATGTAAAATAATATAAAATAATAATTCTTAACAGAACAGACTTTTATTTTTGGCTTTTCAAAATTAGATGCTTGTTTTTTTTTTACAAAAAGAAGCATCTCAGCTTTGTCACAAGTGAGTCTGTTTCTTTTTTCATCAATGACGTGAGAAGCTGAGCTGAACAAACGTTCGCTGTCCACGCTTGTGCAGGGCGCAGACAGGTACGCTCGCGCAACTTCAGCGAGGACAGGAAAGCGGCTCTTATTTGTGCACCAGTACAACAACGGCTGGTCGCTTCTTGGTATCTGTGCTTCAGACAGATAGGTCTGCATTTCAAGTGCCGTAGGGCTGCCCGTAACCTTAATCACTTCGGAATTTTCTTCCATTATTTCATCGTGCATCGCCAACAATGCACTTGCTCCGCGTGGTATCTTTTCCGCTGGCCCCTCTGTGCGCTCTTCATTCATTGTAGCAGATCTCGTCTCTTCCGTCCGTTCTGTTTCTCTTTTTAACACATTTTGAAGCATTTCTCGTACTTGCGGTTTGACTGTGCTGGAGAAATATCGATCCTTGTACCTTTTCATATAAAAACAAACAAAACAATATATGTATAATATTCTGTAAATATTTTTTTTTATTAATTTTGTTGTCATTACCTTGGATCAAGGATCGTAGCCAGACAGTACAAGGGTTCCAGTTCGATGTCGCTGAATCTTTTCTCAACTGCTTCCAAAAGTGTGGATTTAAAAGTTTTAACCCCACGGTCCGTTTCAGCGCTTTTTCCCAAGAGACGTTTCAGTGCAACAATTGAGGGAAATACATCTGCTGCAGTCGCGGTGGAAGAGCTTATCTCTTTTGTTAGATCCTCAAATGGTGCAAGAAGAGTCAATATATTCTCGATTAAACCCCATTGGTACGAAGTAAGGGTTACAGGTAATTCAAAGTCTGCAGCATATGCCCCTAAAGCATGCTTTTGCTCCATGAGACTCGACAGCATATAATATGTGCTATTCCAGCGAGTAGGTACATCTTGTTGTAGCCTTTTCTTCGGCTGGCCAAGCTGTGCCTGCACATTCTGAAGCCGGGAGTATGCGAGCGGCGAATGTTTGAAGTGGCCGACAATTTTTCTTCCAGTCGCCACTATGTCAGTCACACTGCGCTGTGACAGCAAACCTTCATTTACGGCCAATTGTAGCGTGTGGGCCATACAAGGCAGGCTAGGTAAGTGAGCATCCTGCATTGCTTTAGACATGTTTGCGGCATTATCACATAGAACTACGTGCACTTTGTTTTTGGAAATGTTCCAGTTTTTAAGCATTTCGTCAAAAGTCGTCGCAAGTGCAGATGCTGTATGTGAACCAGAGAATTCTTGTGCATGTAAGAGAACCTTATGTAGTTTGAAATCAGCATCAATATACTGGCCCGTCAGACTCAGCATAGATATTGGGCTCACATCAGCGCTCCATATATCAGTGGTAAAACTAATGAATTTGACGTCAGCGTCAAGTAAACGGTGAACTGGGATGACACAGCATTGTACATTTCGGGTAGAGCCACATCCGAAAAGTATCGTCTGCTGGGCAGTGTGTATCGCGGATCCATGTGCTCCATTAAACTGCGAAAACCTTGGTCTTCTACAACAGAGAACGGCTGATCATCCTGTACAATAAATTCCATTACCTTTTTTGTAATTGCTTGGGCTTTTGGACTATCTCGGCTGTAACTCTGTTTTTTTAGAAAGAGAGATTGTACCGATGGTTGACTGAGAGATGATGGCTTTGCCTGCTTTGCGTCATTAACAGATTTTTGGTACTCATCGTGTTCTTTTGGATGGTGAACTTTCAAATGTCGGATCAAGTTTGTGGTGCCGAATGTCTTTGCTGTTGTCCCTCCGCGATTGACCTGTCCTTTGCAGACATTGCAGATTGCAATCTTCACGTCCTGCTCACAGACTTCGAAAAACCTCCACACAAGTGACATGTTTCTGAATGAATCGAATGCCGCGGCCTGCGTGCACACTTCCGGAAAAAACCGGCCGGGATAAAAATGAAAACCGGCCGGTTGCCGATCGCGCGTTAGATGCAAAAACCGGCCGGTTTCGATTTAGGGCCGGTCAACCGGTGCATCCCTAATGTTTTCATCCACGAACATAACGAGAGAGTAGTTAATGTGAACAATGCACAAGGGTTAATTGTGCAGCCATAGAACACTGTTCAGAATGATGTCTTAATCAATATTTTTTCCTGCTTTCATGCCTAAAATGTTTGTGTCTTGTGTAGGTGCCTCATCAGAGTACCGCATCAATAATAAGGTGGTGGGTCTGTCTGAATACAGTGAAGAACTGGAAAAACTGGGAATCCTCATCAAGGCCAGAAACTTCCTTGTCTTTCAGGTAATTTTTTAATATTAAAGATAAACAATTTCTCTGCACCAAAATGAATTGTTTATCGTTTGTTTGGCAAGCAGTTTTTTTTAGTAAGGCTAGTGGAACAGAAATGTTATGTTCAGTTTTCCCCATTGTTGGTTAGAAAATGGTGTGGTAGGTTTACCTTTACAGGACTTGTAGTAACACTTTATATTTAGGAATACATATTCGCTATTAACTAAGAGTTTAAGAGTTTTCCTCAATAAGCTCCTAGTTTATGGCTCATTAATGGTAGGCAGGTGTTAAGTTTAGGTATTGGGTCGGGGTGCGTGATCTGGAATACAGTAATAAAGGATTGCTATGTGCCTAATAAGTGCTTATAAACAGCCAATATGCTAGTAATATACATGCTAATAAGCAACTAGTTAAAAGTGAGAATTGGACATGTGGTTTGAATGTAACAGTAAGCCTAGGCTTAAATAATTATAAAAAAGAGTAAAGTTTATGGTTTTATGATAAAATAATTATTGTTGTCCAGCATTTTTTATTAATTATTTAGACTGTGGTAAACTACATAGTCAAAACAAACCCAGCTACTGATGAAATAACATCATTGGGTGAAAACTCTCTCATGCCTCCTTTAAGAAACTACTAAGATGGTAGGATGTTTTTTTTTTTTTTTGCCAAAGATACAGGTATGTCAAGTGGTCGGATTGACACCCACAAAAGAAATGCAAGATATAAACATACACAGTAACATCAATAAACTATCTAAGTGTAAAAAAAATCTTGTTTTTGTTTTTTGTTTTTTGCACAGGGTGCAGTTGAGTCAATTGCCATGAAGAACCCTAAAGAGAGAACAGCTCTGTTTGAAGAGATTTCTCGTTCTGGAGAGCTTGCTCAAGAGTATGACAGATGCAAGAAAGAAATGGTAAAGGCTGAGGAGGACACACAGTTTAACTACCATCGTAAGAAAAATATCGCTGCTGAGCGAAAGGAAGCCAAACAAGAGAAAGAGGAGGTGAGCTGTCAATGTAGTTATACTAGTAAATTATTCTTTCATCAATGTAGAAATAGATTTTAGATCTATTTTATTTGGGTTATGGCTTACAAATTTGTTCAGGTGTTGGAATCCCTGAAGGCACATATGCAATTATAAGTTCATAATCTTAGCTGGGTTCTCAATGTGTTATGCACAGGCGGAACGCTACCAGCGGCTGAAGGATGAGGTGGTGCGTGCTCATGTACAGTTACAGCTCTTTAAACTGTACCACAATGAATCAGAGATTGAGAAACTGAACCGAGAGCTGGCCCACCGCAACAAAGAGATTGATAAGGACAGGAAACGCATGGACCGTGTGGAGGAGGAGCTGAAAGACAAGAAGAAAGAGCTGGGCAGAATGATGAGAGACCAACAGATGATTGAGAAAGAAATCAAGTGAGTCTAAAACAGATGGACAAATGTTTGTCATTCAATTGTTTTTATGAAAAAAAACCAACAACAAATATGTCTTGAGCCAAGGCAGCCCAAAGAACCATAATGGAAAATTATGAAATTTGGCACACAGATAAAGGACAGTCGTAACATTAACCACAGCAAAGGTGGAGTCTGTAATTGAAAACTCCTAAAAACCATAAGGGAAACAATATTCCACTGATTCCTTGGTGCAAGACAATTGGATTGCACTCTATGACCCGCCAAATCAGAATACTGATTAGAAAGAAAATGATGTTTGTTAGTAGGGATGCACAATACTGTATTTTTGCCGATATGACAATTTTTATTTTTTTCCAAATAATTTTGACCGATAACTGTTGCCGATACCAATACATATTTCCTTTTGTTTGGAAACAAATAGAAAATTGAAATTATAAGCAAATTTTTTTTTTTTTCATTTTGGTTAGTTTTAAAAGAGAACTTATTTGTTTAAATTAAATGAACAACAATGAAGTTATTTCATAATGGTAGTACACTGAAGCTTTGAAAATAAATATAAATAAATAATATATCAATCGCTGCTTTTTTTTTTTCAGAGCATCCCTAAGTTTTAATATGCCCTGAAGACTATAGATAAAAATAGCTTAAAAGATGAACAAAAACCTTAGAGCCCTAAGCTCTTGCAGAGTTGATCACGGCAGGAAATAGAGATGAAAATTAGTGTGGTGATTTCTGATTGAACCCATATGATAATATATGATTAGAGCCCACCTAATTGTAAAATGGTAATGAATTTTGTTTGACATGCTGACAGGGAGAAGGATGCAGAGCTCAATCAGAAGAGGCCTCTGTACATTAAAGCCAAAGAGAACACTGCTCACAAGATCAAGAAACTAGAGGCTGCTCGTAAATCACTGCAGAATGCCCAGAAGTGCTACAAAAAACGCAAGGCAGACATGGATGAGCTTGACCGTGAGCAGGGGGCGGTGGAGATGGCCAGACAGGAGTTTGAGGAGCGAATGGAGGAGGAGGCTCAAAGCCAGGGACAAGATCTGCAGCTGGAAGAGAACCAGGTACCACTGACAAATGGCTCTGTACTATGATGAATGCAACATTTTTATTGCCAGTGGAAGTGAATTTTGTTAGACCGCACTGGTGCAACTACAAAGTTAGTGAACTGCCTTTGATCGTGTTTTCATGAATTAGTCATGGATGTGTATGATTCTGTACTTGTTTGTGTGTGTCGCACAGAGGGAGAGAGCAGAATACAAGTGTGCTTTCTTAGGAAATGTAGTGTGAAAAACAAGTTTGTCACCTTTGTCGTTAAATTTTAATGAAAAATGAAAAAATTTAGTGAAAAATAACCTGTTTTATCCTTCCAGTAGTAGCTTGCTTGTGTTAAAGATTAAGCCACACAAATATAAGTGCGCAATCGGTAAAGGCTGGAATTAGGGATGCACGATATGAAAATTTCTAACCGATACCGATAATTAAGTCCTTCTTTCGGCCGATACCGATAACCAATACATTCATATTTTTATATGATAATTTTGTGCACACAGGAGAATACAAAATCTAAGATGAACTAATGAAATTTATATTATATATCTGGGTCTAACAATCATAGCAAACAGTCCTGACTCTTCAAAAATGTTTTTATTTTTTTGTGTAAGGCACCACAATTCTAAATAAAATAAAATGCTTTGACATTTTGTCAACCTGGAAAAAATGAAAAGTGCATCATGGAGTAAAGTCAGATGTCCAAATGTCTGTGGTAAAGCTTACATGCAGTCCATTCTTATTGATCATATTATGAATGTGTGCAGCAGCCAAATCGTACAAGGTTGGGAATAAAACATCAGAATCGAGATAAAAACATCTCAACTTTTCAGAATGCTGCAAGCGCAACACAGGTCATGCGACATGAACCAACCAATCAGCTTTATCCTTTCCCTTAATAACACTGAAAGCACTGGCAAGGTGGAGAAACAGCTTATCAAAGCTGTACAGGAATAAACATTTTTAAATAAATTTGATAACAGAGCTACTGCAAGCGATTTTTAATGCTGAAAATCTATTTATTCTTTGCTGAAACTACCGCGTCTTTATGGAGAGCGCATGTCATGCCATTAGCAACGGCAGACACCACTGGAGGTCTTTATGGAGAGCGCATGTCATGCCATTAGCAACGGCAGACACCACTGGAGCTCAAACTACAGAGTGGTTTGGCAAAGACTTTGGGTTTGGAAAGAAAGAGAAGGCGGCGCTTCAGCGTTTTCCACGCGTTTTTAGGCGCGACATGTGAACGGCCCCTAAAACAGATTCACCGCGATGACGACCTCTGAAGTGAGATATAAGATTGTTAAAACTTAACGGCTTTTTACCTCCTCTCGGATTCCTTGCTAAACATGTGTTGCAAATAGCAATAGCATTGTGCTCCTCTGTCACCGTGAAAAACTTCCAGACCTGCGAAGGCGATGATGACGACACAGATGATGACGTATTAAACGCAACAAAGGCTGAGAGTCACTGCAGTTTACAGCTGCAGTCACTTGCACTCGGAAAGCAGATGAATCTCAGATAAACCAGACTGATTGATTGATTTACCAGCAAGAGTACTTTATCGGATCGGGTTTCATTTTATTTATCGGAGCAATAAAAATGACGTCATTTTTACCCATATCGGTCGATAATTTATCTGTCCGATAAATATCGTGCATCCCTAGCTGGAATACGCTACACAACAGATTTTAATAGCAGCTTCTTTAATTGTGAAGTTAAAAATACTGAGTGTAATATAACTGTTGTCTTTCTTTGTGTTTAGGTTAAGGCATATCACCGTCTGAAGGAGGAGGCGAGTAAGCGAGCTGCTACACTGGCTCAAGAGCTAGAAAAATTCAACAGAGACCAAAAAGCTGACCAGGACCGTCTTGACCTGGAGGAGAGGAAGAAAATAGAAACAGAGGTGCAAAGAGTTTCAGTGGAATTAGATTTAACAGTAAAAATAAACAAACAGAGCTTGATTTGTTGTGATTATCAATAGGCCAAGATCAAGCAGAAGATCAGAGAGATCGAGGAGAACCAGAAACGCATTGAGAAGCTGGAGGACTACATCACCACCAGCAGGTACAAACACGTCAGAAAGCCACATATGATTCGGCAAATGGCTATAGGTGTGTGCATCATTGATCTTTTTCTTTTTGTTTCCAGACAGTCTCTGGATGAGCAGAAGAGGATGGAGGAGGAGCTCACAGAAGAGGTGGAACAGGCCAAAAGAAGAATAGATGAGATCAACACGGAGCTTAACCAGGTAAGAGTTCAGAAAGTCAAAAAATCTAGTGACAAATTCACTATATTGGCAACATTGACTACAACATAATCAGTAATTAATATTTTGTTGGTCCTCTCTTGTTTTTGCATGTGTTCATAATTTCTTTGTATGGCAGCATGGCAAAAATTATGACCACACACTTTGTTTCTTTGCATTATTATCAGAATTTTACACAATTTGCACAAATTTCCAACTGACTGTCAAACCATGCTGCAAAAACAAGCCACTTTGATGAGGATTGTGAGCTTTCTTGTAGTTATTGGAGTTGTTGATGGATCTCATGTTCACATCATTGCTCCAACTGTAAATGATAGGGATGTGACGAGATCTGTCTGATCTGTGAGAACATGACGATATCATTACAAAATATTTTGCAGTGTTTACATTAGAGCTGCACGATTATTTGTTAAAATATCACTATCTATTCAAACACCCAAGCGATCTTATTCCTGAATGATAACAATTGAGCTGTCTATTACAACTGTTTCACACACTGACGCTTAACGATGTGAAACAGGTATTAAAGACATTCAAATCTGCATTCTTGCTGCTGCTGATTCAGAAAGAGCAACACAAACAGTCTTTTTAACCACATAATCATCATTATTTCTTTGTTACAGACATTTAAATAACAGAAGTACTGGGATAAAAGCTTAAAGTTTGGGTATAAACACTTATTGTCTACAGTAGCGATCAAAACGAAAGTATCTTAACACTTGTAGATTGTAACGCTTATCCTCTTCAGCCAGGAGGTGGCGACAACTGCACGTTTAAAAAAGTATTTATCATTGAATTATGCATTTAAGAGATTCCAATAGTGAATCAAGTCTTAATTATTAATTAAGACACTGACTCCTTCATTTAAAATTGTTCAAATATAGACTTAAGCAATGAACATTCTGTCAGAACCACTAATAAATTACGTAATTTTGTTTAGATTTCTAATCCTTTTTTTCTTTAGAATCGTGATGTCCAATTTAATAAAGAAAATAGTTTTTCAGTTTATCCAGAATCATGCAGGTTTAGTTTACATGTTTATTACTGCAAATAATTAATTAATATAGAAGTTTAATTTCATAAAGTTCATATCAAAATGCGCCTATTTTTTTTGCATTTTGTGTTTTTTAGTTAAATAAAATACTATTTTTCCCTATATATTTTTTCATTGAGGATTTCTTTGAAAAAATGTTTAAAAATCTTGTATCATCTCGTTCTCTTGAACCCAGTCTCGTGTCTCGTCTCATGAGATGAGTGTCTCGTCACACCCCTAGTAAACTAGGAGGCATACCAATAGAGAAGGATTTCAAAGCATATAATAAATTAAGCAATAATTACTAAGACTTTTTGACACTTAAGTCAAAGTTTAAGAGTATTCTTAAGAGCCTTTATGAGAAGTTTTATACATCCGGGACCAGGTCGTCCTCCAGGAATTAAACAGGACAGATGTGAAAAATGGTCATGAAGTTCTAAACTCAGTGGCAAGAAGGGTCAGAGTTATACTTGGAGTTATGGAGGACATACTAAGTACTAGAATATTACACTTTTTTTAATTAAATCTATGGTGTACTCATTTCTGCAATCCCACATTTAAACAAAAATTGGCTAAGTTACTTATTTGACAGATATTAATGACATATTTCTCAGTTTATATTAAGAATATGTTTAATACATTTCAATTTTGCCATCTTTCTATGAATTATTTTAGTGATCATTAAGAAAAGACATTTAATCAGAGGGGGGTACTCATTTATGCTGTGCACCATAAGCAGTCATATCATTGTGAGACTCTGGTTTAGCTCACAAAGAAAAACATATGGTGATTTATTACCAGTTTTTCCTCAAATACTTTGAGAAATATTGTAAACTGTACTTAAATGAAAAACCCTGCCTATATCAACAAAAGTGAGAACTGTAACTGAGGTGCAGAAAAGCTTTGAGAGGAAAGAATGAATGGTTATTCAATGTAAAAAGCTGTAACTGTATGATATGTTTTATGCAGGTGATGGAGCAGCTGGGTGACGCTCGTATCGACAGACAGGAGAACAGCAGGCAGCAGCGTAAGGCTGAGATCTTGGAGAGTATTAAGAGACTATATCCTGGATCAGTGGTGAGAAGAGACTACTTATTGTTCCTAGTGTCATTTCATATATGTGTCTTATAGCTTTATTCTCACATATGGTCATCTCATTTTTCAGTACGGGAGACTGATTGACCTGTGCCAGCCCACACAGAAGAAATTTCAGATCGCTGTTACTAAAGTTCTGGGCAAAAACATGGATGCCATCATTGTGGACTCTGAGAAGACAGGCCGTGACTGTATCCAGTACATAAAAGAGCAGCGTGGAGAACCCGAAACCTTTCTGCCCCTGGACTATCTGGAGGTGATGATGCTGGATTATTATTTGTAGGGCTGTCGCGATTCATCGTTTCTAATCGACTGTTGATTTTTAAAAATCTTCGGTTTCATTTTGCCCTCGTTGAGTAACCAGCAAAATACCGGAAGTGGCACAATTCACAAACGTGAATCCATGAAACACATAATTAGACTGTTTTCCAAGGCTGCATTATATATTAAACCCATTTAAAAATCATAATTACGTATAATTGTGAATTCACAGACGCTACAATTCAGATAAATAAATACAGTATATGCAAGCAGGGTTAATATGTGTTTCAATTCTTTATATGCATCGTACGTGGGTCTCTCTGCTGTTCCCCAGGAACTTATATTATTTACATGTGTTGAGCATCTCAAACTCCATCTCTGCATGTTGTTGTGAGTTTGAGTTTATTATAATGTCTATCTAGGAACGCAGCGTTCACCATTTCTTCAGATTTGTAAAGTAAATCATTTATAAACCTCTTTTTCTAAGTGTTCATTGCGATTTCAAAATAAAAGTTTGAACCCTCAGTCAGAGTTTACACATTTTAATGTCCACATATTCATTAAATTACTGTGGCTATAGCATTTCTGTGGTAAAGATATGGCCAGATATTAAAGATAAAAGTTGACATTTGTCTTAAATGTTTAGTCAATATTAAACAAGGAGTAGATTGCGCAGTGAAGTGTAAAAACAATCATCAGGCCTAGTTGTAATGCGTAATGTAAATTTTTTTTTTTTTTTTGTCTAATTAATTGAGTTTTACAGTTTTATTTTTACCTAATTCTTTTCCATTACTTTTTTGGATTACATTTTAAAGGTTTCATTAAATTTTAAGAATCAAAAGCATCTCCAATTGATTGATTTGATTAAAAGTAAAATGTTCTTTTTTTGTGGGAAATTAGTCATTTAGAATAATCAATAAATTAGTCGATAGATTAATACATATAAAAATAGTTGTTATTGGCAGCCCTAATTATTTTACTGAATATGTTGTGCTTGAGCAGGTTGGCTCATGTATTCTAATGTCCTCAACAGGTCAAGCCCACAGATGAGAAGTTGCGTGAGCTGCGTGGTGCTAAATTGGTGATTGATGTAATTCGATACGAGCCACCACATATTAAGAAAGCTCTGCAGTATGCCTGTGGAAATGCCCTGGTCTGCGAGAATGTCGAGGATGCCCGCAGGATTGCCTTTGGAGGACCATACAGACACAAGGTACAAAAGAAAAATTTTAATCACTGCAAAAAAATCCAGGTATTGGATTGGTTTTGAGCGGTAATGCATTAGATTGTTGGTAAACGGACTATGAGCGACTACTCTGAACACCTTTGAAATCCAAAACACCTTAGAATTGTGTAATGATTGTTGCTTAAACAAGCATTACTCATTTATGTGGGAAATGTTTAAAAAACAAATTGGTTTATTGGTTCTGTGTGTTTTTTTTTTTATTATTTGTTTGTTTGTGTTTTTTTAGACTGTGGCTCTAGATGGGACATTATTCCAGAAGTCTGGAGTGATCTCCGGAGGTGCCAGTGATCTGAAGGCCAAAGCTCGGCGCTGGGACGAGAAAGCTGTTGATAAACTGAAAGACAGAAAGGAAAAGCTCACAGATGAGCTAAAAGTAAGTAATCCTGAATTAGAAGGATGTTTAATGTGATATGGGCATTGGGCAAGTAGACTGATCGGATTGAATGTTTGTGTGTGAATATCAGGAGCAAATGAAGGCAAAGAGAAAGGAGGCAGAGCTGCGTCAGGTCCAGTCTCAAGCTCATGGTTTGCAGATGAGACTCAAATACTCTCAGAGTGATCTGGAGCAAACCAAGACCAGACACCTGTCTCTTAACATGCAGGTACCCACCACTTACTCAACTTGTGTTGTTCCAAACTGTTGACAGAAAAACGCTGCTTATTGCTTTTATAAAAAGTGGAACAAATAAGACACAAATGTCTTATGAAATTCATTTTTTTTTTTGATGTAATAGTTTATTAGCAATTGACAGTTGTCAAACTGCATTGCCACGTAACACATTAATGTTGAGTTTAACTTTTAACTAATTTAACAGCAGTATATTTAAAAGTAGCAGCTTTGAATGTAGCCCATCCAATCTAAAACTGGAGTCTGTTTCCCTGCTTGTATATGCTTCTCTAATACTACAGTACAGATAATTGTCTCACATTGTGTTACTGGGGTGATTTCAGGAAAAATCAAAGCTGGAGAGTGAACTTGCTAACTTTGGTCCACGCATTAATGACATCAAGAGAATCATCCAGTCAAGAGAGAGAGATATGAAAGACCTGAAAGACCGCATGAACTTGGTAGGACACAGCACAATCATCTAGAAACAGCTTTAATATTGGTTCATTTATCACCTGTTTTCAATCTTCTTGGTGTTTGTCTTTCTTTCCAGGTGGAAGATGAGGTGTTTGTAGAGTTCTGTAAAGAAATTGGAGTTCGTAACATTCGTGAATTTGAAGAAGAGAAAGTCAAGAGACAGAATGAGATCGCAAAGAAGCGGTTAGATAATTTTTTTTTTATCTTTCACAAACTTTTTTTGCACATTTTCCACCCAAATTCCCATCACTATAATGCATCTAAATGTTTTATTTATTTATTGGAATTATATATATTTTTTTAAATCTATATCAATTAGAATTTGTGGGAAGTACTTAACTGTGTTAATTCTCCCTCAGATGCAAACAGTTGATGTAATTTATAGGGATGCACCGAATGTTCGGCAAGTGAAAGTATTGAGCCGAAAAAAGCTAAAAGTCCGGATAAATTATATCGAACAATGACGTGACGCGATTAAATAGAGGTGCATTTAAAACTGTCTGAGAAAGACACAAAAATCATTACAAGCACCGACAGTGAGAGACTGTTTAGTACTGCATCACATGTTTTCCATGAGAAAAGAAAGGGCTGGTTGTTGCTGGTTACTGTATGATGACTGAAATCACCAAATAGCCTTAAACCATTAGTGAATAAACTACAATTGTGTGTATTCTGACCAAGGTTCAAAGTCCAAAGAGTGAGGAAAATCTGCGTGATGAGAATCATTCAGAAATCTGCTGCTGTCAGCAAAAAGTAGTACTGAGGTCTTCTTGCGGGATTCAGCCAAAATAAAAGTCAAAATTCATAAATGTTAGTATTGTAATTTTACTGTCCTGTAAAATAAAATAAAGTAAGACAAAAATGATGATATTATCATTACAACAGCTCTATTAATAAATTTATTATAGTATTCTCCTTTGCTCAGCAAGGCTGCATTTATTCGTACATTAAAAAACACATGCCTGATTCAAGAAGAGGGTCTTAAAAATGGCCAAAGAATGTTATTTTTACTTATTAATTGTAAGTTAAATTGTGCTTTGTTGGTAGGCTATAATGTCTACTAGAATGTTAAAAATGTTCAGTGTTAAGTAAATATTTTTAAATTATTTTGTAATTGTAATAATTATTTGTAATAATTTTTTATATATATATTAGGGCCGGGACTTTAACGCGTTAATTTAGATTAATTAATTACACAAAAATAACGCGTTAAAATTTTTTAACGCATTTTAATCGCACTTAGTTTTGCACCGCGGAACGTTTCTCACTGGATGAGATTCGGCGGACCGATTATACTGGAGCACCAACTAGCGTTCAGACAAGCTGCGTCCATCCTAAATAGTATTGTATGTCCCAAATCGTAGTATGTTTAAAGTATTCCAAAGATTCCCGGATGGTCTACTACTTAACGATCAATGCACACTCTTAACGGCTAATATTGCCCGCAACACACTGCGCCGTGAACGAGGATTCGATTAGAACTACAAACACGCATAAAAAGTGTTAAAAAAACTACAAACATGGAGGATATGCGCGACCAACGGACAGGTAGAGAAAGGGGTTTGAGTGATAAATAATCAGTGTGTAACCTGATAAATATTTTTTAAATGTTATCCGCGTTATATTCCATGTGCAGCAACATTTATAATGATAGGTTTGGTCATTAACGTTTAAATGCATAATTAAGCAAACACAAGAGCAGAGTTCTTGGCATGAAAGACTCGTTAAAGAACGTGCCTCTTAATTTCTCTCTAATACGGTAGGAAATTAAATTAAACTTAATGTAGATAATGTTAACTGTGATGATTGACAGGGCAGTTTAAACAGTGACAGGATTCAGGTAACTAAGCAACAGAGCGTCCGTTAAAGAAGCAGTTATGATGAAGTAGTCCCAAAGCCTGCCTACTATTCTGCTACATTCTCAAAAGTATGTACTTTTTTTACAAAAAGAGTACATACTTATAGGGCATAGTATAAGTAGGTGAATTGGGACGCAGCAAAACAAACCACAGTGAACATGGACAAAAAAGCTGATGAGACCGCTTTGGTTGGCCCAGTGGATGGGAAATTTTGTCATAAAAAAGGAATGGATGGAAGCGTCGATAAGAGCATGGTTGTGTGCAAGCTATGCAAGAAGGAATTCGCATATCACTGTAGCACATCGAGCCTATTGCTACACTTAATGGCAATATTGCACTGGTCTGTTGGACTTGGTTGAACAAAAATAAACAATATTTTGTTGCTTAAGCTTATGTATTCAGTCATTATTCAATGGTATACTAAAAATCCATGTAAAAATCTTACTTCTCACTGTTCTCAGGTCAAATATTTATATGCGATTAAAATGCGATTAATTTCGATTAATTAATTACAAAGCCTGTAATTAATTAGATTAATTTTTTTAATCGAGTCCCGGCCCTAATATATATATATTTTAAAAGCAAGACAAAACTCTAAAAAGCACATTTTGGCTATTTAATTTATGCAATGGTGAAAAAAATTGGCAAAATACATGGGGGAAAAACACGAAAAACGGCCCAGTGTGTAATTTTATTTGGTTTCGGCCAAGAATTTTCATTTTGGTGCATCCCTATTAATGGATTAATTCTTTCCTCAAATTAATTCTTTCCTTAAATTAATTCTTTCCTCTGGTAGCTTGGAATTTGAGACTCAGAAGACACGTCTGGCTATCCAGCATGACTATGAGAAGAACCAGCTGAAGGAAGACCAGGAGAAGGTGATCATGTGGGAACAGACGGTCAAGAAAGATGAGAATGAGATAGAGAGACTCAAGAAGGTAGAGAACATTCAGATGCTCTCATAATGATACTCCATTAAGCCTGCAAATGATGTTTGATCTCATTGAATTTAATTTACTATTTCCCAACAGGAAGAGCAGAGGAACATGAAGATCATTGATGAAACCATGGCACAGCTGCAGGATCTGAAAAACCAGCATCTGGCCAAGAAATCTGAGGTTAATGATAAAAACCATGAAATGGAGGAGATCCGCAAGAAACTGGGGGGTGCCAACAAGTGAGACCTTTCACTGTTTTATTCTAGACATGCATAGATGTTTTCAAGAAAATGAGTGGCCAAACGAAGAACCTTTGTGTTTTGCTAGGGAGTTGACGCAGTTGCAGAAGGAGGTGACAGCCATTGAGACCAAGCTGGAGCAAAAACGCAGTGACAGACACAATCTACTGCAGGCTTGTAAGATGCAGGACATCAGACTTCCCCTCCGATCAGGAACTATGGATGACATCAGCCAGGAAGAGGTGTGTGCCAGGATAATCCTTGACAGTATAAACTCACAAACTACCAATCAGAAGTTTAATCACTAATACAGATCTTTTTAAAGCCTTTTTTGTCATGTAGAATTATTTATAGTGAAGAGATTAGTTTAGTTTATAGTTTTAGGCATTTAATCAGTTTTTTAATTTGAGAGGTGAAGACATTTTTTAGGCATTTTTTTAAGAATATATATTTATCTCACCTAAATATTTAATCAGTCAGTGCATTTTTTTTAAGAAATACACACAGCACAAGCCTGATTTCCACAAACACTTATCAATAACAATGTTTGGATTTGAAATCAAAACAATGGATAATGCCTTTTCAGCATTGTTTTTTTTACACAGTACAGGAATCTTTCATAGATGAGTTGAAACACAATACATATAAGCAACACATTATTCAATGGTTTTTACTTTTGCATTTACTTTTTATATATTAGGTTGCTCAAGCAAGTGGCAAAACATTTAAACTACTTGTTATTACAAACATTCTACATTAAAATGACTATTGACAGAAACAGTCAGGTCTACTGCCTTTTTTTTTGCATTTAAATCTTTATTACAAGCAATCCTGTTGTTAATAAAGAACTTTGTTTTCCTACCTCCACTAGTGCCATATATTACTGCCTTGTTTATCTGACAATGCTCTTTTCCTTGAAACCTAGCCAAAAATCCATATGCGTTGACTGTGAAACACAGTTAATTAAATTACTAATTATATTCATTTATGGTGTAAGTATGACATTTTCGCATTAATCTTTGTTCATATTTACCGCAAACAAGGCGCTGTCACTTTAATTCTGCGTGTGCAGCATAGACTCAGTGCGAAAACTATCTTTGCACTGCTGCAGATGCATTGTCGATAAAGTTTATACATTGCATTTCTTTTTTAATTATTTCCAGTGTTTAACATTCATTTAGCACTTGTGCGCTCTCCTGGAGACTAGGTGCTCATGCACACTCGAAGCACACAGACATAAAGCCAGCTTCACATAACTCCATTTGCAGTGTTTTTTCCCCGCACTCCTGTTAATGGATTAAAGTATTTAAGCTGCGCACAGTTGTGGTCTGGCAGTGTGTTCCAGGAGCGGTGCGTCTGCAGCAGTGCAGAGATTATTTCTGCACCAAGTCTGTGCTGCAAGCACAGAATTAAAGTGACAGCGCATTGTTTGCTGTAAATATGAACAAGGATCTGAAAATTTAATAATTACATTATAAATGCATATAATTAAATTCTACTGTGTTTCAAAGTCAACGCATATGGGTTTTTGGCTAGGTTTAAAGGAAAAGAGCATTTTTAGATGAGGCAATTATATATGGCAAAGGCAGGAAAACAAAGTTCTTTATTAACAACATGATTGCTTGTAATAAAGATTTAAATGCGAAAGAAATGGCAGTAGAACTGACCGTTTCTGTCAATAGTAATTTTTAATTTAGAATGTTTGTGATAACATAAGTAGTTTAAATGTTTTGCATTTAAACTCAAATAAGTTCAAAAGTAAAAAGCATTGAATAATGTGTTGCTTATATTTGTTGTGTTTAAACTAGTCTATAAAAGATTACTGTACTGTGTAAAAAAAACAAAAAACAATTACAATGCTGAAAAAGCATTTTCAATGACAAAGTTTGGATTTGAAATCAAAACAATGGATAAAAGTGTTTTTGGAAATCAGGCTTGTGCTGTGTGTAATTCTAAAAAAAAAAAAAAGCACTGCATGATCAAACATTTAGGTGACATTTACATTTAAGCTCTGCTTCACCCCTTAAATAAAAAAAAACTGATTAAATGCCTAAAAATCCTGATTGGAGTTTCACTATAAATTTTTCATGATAAAAAGAAGGCTTAAAAAGATCGTTATCAGTGATCAGCCTCAAAAATCCTGATCTAAGCACTCCTATCTAAAATGTGAACTTTAAAAAACTTTCTTGGAGTAGATGAAGAACAGAAGTAAATTTTTACTACACAATTCTCATTCTTATGTCCAACATTTTGTTTACATGACACTATTCAACACTATTTTAAATTTAAGCATCATTCTGCAAAAGTGATAAATGAACTGTTAAAGAACAAGTCGATGTATTAAAGCTTTGAGTATATTACATAAATCCACCTAACATCTTGTTTGTGTTTGTGTTGTAGGGTGGTTCTCAGGCTGAGGAGAGCCTCAGCAGCAGTCAGAAGACGTCTAGCACTGTCCTTGCCAAGGAAGCTCTTATCGAGATTGACTACAGCAGCTTGTCAGAGGATCTAAAAGTACATCAGTGCTTGCATGTTTACACTATTATTACACTACTGTTTGTGCAGTATCAGAGGTGTTATAGTGTGTTGTGAATGTAATGTTTTTTGCAGGACTCGCTGTCAGAAGATGAAATCAAGGGGGAGATGAACACATTACAACAGAGACTCAATGAGCAGCAGAGCATCCTGCAGAGGATAAGTGCTCCCAACATGAAAGCCATGGAGAAACTAGAGAGTGTTAGAGACAAATTCCAGGAGACCAGTGATGGTCAGTCATTCCTAGATTATACTGTATAGTTGATCAAAATAAAAGTAAAATTGCATCTTTTTGCGCTTTATCGCCGTAATTGCAATTTAAATAAATCTGTTTGTCAGTTCTAAGATTGCAGAGTGGGACTTTTATCATTCTCTCCTCAGCTGGTGTATGTTTGCAGCTTTCCAAACATGCATTTACTGACTTTTTTTGTATGTTTGAACATCAGAGTTTGAAGCTGCCAGGAAGAGGGCGAAGAAAGCCAAGCAGGCATTTGAACAGGTGAAGAAGGAGAGATTTGATCGTTTCAACGCCTGCTTTGAGTCTGTGGCCACCAACATTGATGAGATATATAAATCTCTGTCCCGCAACAGCAGTGCCCAGGTACTTAAAGTGACACATCAACAAATAATCACAACTTCAAAAAGACACACCCTTGCACAAAAAATATTTTCTTTGAATTTTACATTGGTTTATCATGACTCTTATGGTATGTTCTTTATATGTGTATATATTCTACTAAATTATAGATTCAAGCCGACAAAGTCCTTAATTCTAATGGGAGCTCCTTACCTGCTTGGATAGGCAGTATGCACAATGAAAATACTTGTCTTGACTTAGAGTTGGTACATTTTGGAGTTTTTAATACTAAAGGATCACTGCAAAAAATGCTTTTCTTACTTAGATTTTTTTTGTCTTGTTTCCAGCCAAAATATCTTAATTCTTATATCAAGAAGGATTTTCTAAAGTAAAAATTCTTGTAAAAAAATAAGTCAAAATTAAGAGTGTTATTGCTTAAAACAAGCAAAATAATCTCCCAATGGGGTAAGAAAAATAATCTTGTTTTCTGTTTGAAATAAGATTTTTTTTTTGCTTACCCCATTGACAGTTTATTTAGCTTGTTCTAAGCAAAAACTCACTTAAGTTTGACTTGAAAATATTTTTTACTAGAAAATCCTTCTTGATTTAAGAATTTTTAGATATTTCTAAGAAAACATTTTTTTGCAGTGAAGTAATTCCTTCTATTGGTGGTGACTGTGTGTGTTTTTGCCAGGCGTTTCTGGGGCCTGAGAACCCAGAGGAGCCATACCTGGATGGTATCAACTACAACTGTGTAGCCCCAGGCAAACGTTTCAGGCCCATGGACAACCTGTCTGGAGGAGAAAAAACTGTGGCTGCTCTAGCCTTACTGTTTGCCATTCACAGGTATTGTACAGCACATTTATATACCCACAATTAAAATCACATCCTTCATTAGACTGTACCTGACAAAATGTCTTTACCTCTACAGCTATAAGCCTGCACCCTTCTTTGTGCTGGATGAGATTGACGCAGCACTGGACAATACCAACATTGGCAAGGTTTGTTTCTCACCAGGGTTTATTACAGTAACTGCTTAAAATATAGTAGACACTAGAGGTCGACCGATATATCGGGCCGATATTTGCTATTTTTTAATATATCGGCATCGGCCGATTTCCGTGTTTAGTAGCGCCGATTTAAAGTCAGGCATGTCTGCGGGCAGCCCCGTGTTATTGGTGCGGTGGAACGCTGCTGTGAAGGACCCCAAGCCAAAACTTTTGTAAGATTCAATAACAGTTCTGAGAGATAAAGGTAAGGCTTAAATTCTAATATTTCTAAGTCCCATGGCCATATATGTACTATATATTACTAGTAAACTATGAAGTGTTGCTTTCAGTTAGTGAAAGAAAATCATAGAACCGTCGGGAACTGGCATAATGCTACGGCTAGTTAAAGGTTTGCTTACTTGCAGTTAAGTTTAAAGACTGTAGTCGAAAACGATCAGCAGCTTGTTTGCTAACATATTAGCCCCAGTGTTATAAGTTCTGTTTTATTTTTCCTGTATCCGAGTCGGAGAATTTCACTCTGTGCGTTGGGTGAAGGCGGCGGCGGCTCTCACAAACAATGCAGCGTTGTGATACTCCGCCTCGCTGGGAGACAGTGATGCACAGAGGATGGTTATATCCACGGGTCTGGTAATAATAAAATGCATTCTAATAACTTGTGGGTGGGTCGCGCGTGGATGAGATAAATCAATAATGATGTAAACATTAACTACATTTTCTAAAATCTGAACCTGAGTTATGTGGTCAGGACCGTGGCGCCAGCTTCTTTTAAATATACTTTGATGATTGCACCTGATGCTCCCGCACCGCACCATCCTCTCCATCACCTCAGATACTGCGAGTTTATACATATATGGTCACGTCCAGATGTCAGTAAAAGTTATTTTTTTCAGCATGGATTTGGCTTAAAAGCACGAGTGATTAAGCCTATATAAGTGTGCAGCGATGGGAAAATCAGCTGTTAAAATGAACCATCCATTCATCACATCATGCAAAACTAAGAATTAGAATAATTGTAATAGGAAGATTGTGTGCGGTTAGATAAATCAGAGAAAAATATAGGTGTGGGTGGCGGTCGGATTACACTATTGCCTGATTTTGCTTTATTTCGTCGTCAAAAGTAAGATTTTGCTCTTTCTTGTCATCAAAAGTATTCTGAAACAAGTCACAACTGAGCCGCTGTGCATCTCCATTTAAACAGCGGTGTTTCGTTTAACGTGCGTTTTTAAACGAATCTAGTGAAATGATTCAATTTCTCATTCATAAAGAGAGTCATTTGTTTTATTCAGGAATGAATCAGCTGCTCGAACGAATCAAATGAATGATATGATTCAGTAATTAAATCAGTGTCTTGCCGCCATCTGCTGGCAGGTCCTCTCAGTTATATAAATCATTTAAAATGTCTTTTATTCAAATTTTTATTTAAAACATTAAAGTTTCACATTAATCTCAGCTCTTAAACTTTTATGTAAATGATTAACAGTTTTTATATTATCTGTTTTATATATTTAATACGGTCACACTTTATATTAGGTGGCCTTAATTATTATGTACTTAAAGTCCAATGTACTTAATGTGGTCATATTGCATTGCAAAACACTTTTGCTTCTATTAAGGTGGGATATGGGTAAGGTTAGGGACAGGTTTGGTGGTATGGATAGGTTTCAGGGTGGGTTAGGGTGTAAGGGTTGGTTCAACAGTGGTAATTACAGAAATTAATTGCAAATGTAATTACATATAGGTTTTTAAAAATATATAAATACAATGTAAAAAACATGTATGTACACAATAAGTACACTGTACCAAATTATTAATTTAAGTGTAAGTACATAGTTGTTAAGGCCACCTAATGTAAAGTGGGACCTTTAATACTTGGTCAGTTCGATTTGTTTGGTTAACTTTGGTTAAATCTTTTATAATAATACTGTGCAGTGCACAAAATCAAGATCCGAAAGATGGTTCCTTGTGTTCATTGTTCATGATGTTAAGTTTAGAAATGATGTGCATCCACTTATTATTAGTGTGACATTTTAGCATGCAAATAAAGGGAAGAAGTTGACACACATACAGCCATTACACTACAGATGAGGTGTACATTATTATCATGTAATGTAACTGCAATATGATGAACATTTAACATCTTGTATTGTGTCTTCATGTTTTAAACGTTGTTTAAAGGGGAGACACTGCAGGAAAAAACGCTGTTTTGTTTTTTCATGCACCTGTCAAATTTGAGATTTTTGGGCTTTTTGCTTTTTCATAGTGATTTTTCAGACTAGTGAAAAGAAAACACTGTTAAGTGTTTCTTTTATAGCACTTTATGTATTTGTGTCAATAGGTTTAAATTACAGTACATATTTTTAAAGGCCGTTTTCTCAAGATGAGTTTTTTTTTTCTCCTACACTGAGCCATAAATCTCTACTTTAGTAGCACTTACACACACCAAACTTTACATTTTTATTCCTGTCTATATCCTGAAGGTTTTTACAGAGGGAGTTGTTCATATATAATTAGCTTGATTTTATACATTTTACTCCCCCAAAAATGGTAAAAACCACATGGTTTTCTGTCTGATCAGTTTTTTCTAAATTCTAAACAAAATGAGATGCCTAAAATCTCCTCTGTAAAAACATTTGACTCTAATATGTCAAAAAAAATTTGAAACGGACTTCATCCAGTGTTTAGATTTTTTTTTACTAGAAATGTATGCAAATTAGCACATATTTTATTAAATAATGCCTCATTTGTGTATTTAAAACTAAGATTTTAGAAAAATTATAATACATATGTTTGCAGTTATCAATGTAATCAATCATCTGGCTAAGTAAGGTGATTACTGTAAGTTTTTTTTTACCCTATTCACCTGCAGTGTCTTGCCTTAAAAGAGCAAACTCATGAAACTTGCATGATAACAGAAAGTTGTCTGGTGAATGTGTTGTGTAGGTTGCAAACTACATCAAGGATCAGTCAGTGCAGAACTTCCAAGCTATAGTGATCTCTCTCAAAGAGGAGTTTTACACTAAAGCAGACTCTCTGATCGGAGTCTATCCAGAGGTAAGATACACCCTTTACACACATAGTATAAGTATTGCGACGTAACTTTAAATCAACATCTCAATGAAACTGTTTAGGGGTGGCTGATATGACAAAATATTTTGGTGATTGTAGTGATACATACAAGAGATCACCTAAGAGTAATTCTGGATAAACTATATTAGTCACAACACTGAATGTTATAAATTGAAACTACATCTATACAGATTTCATAATCGAAATTGACCATATGCACGGAGCATTCTTTATAACTTCTGCATAATGATATAATGCATAGTGAAATAATGCTGAGCCTGGTAATCCCAGGAATGTACCTGCATAGTTGTACATTTAAATGCTGACAGCTAAACACTATCATAACGTGTTTAGACCATCGTTAGCTAACCATGCTTCTCCTCGAGGACACGCTTTTAAAATCTTGTAATATTTTAAAGCCTTTATTTTTCAACTCTACAGCTGTGCAATAAAATTCACTTCAAATATTCACTTTTCATTCATAAAGACGACATGGAAAAAAATTTCTTTTCACAGAAAATGTCTTTTTAAGATGAAATTGACATGAAATTACTCATATAACCATAAGATGGCAGCAGAGGATCAATCATTGGCTGCAGCTGCCATTTCAACAAAACTACGTCTTGTTTTTCGATTTATTTATGAAATTACTAGTATAATAAATTATAGTACTTTCACCACACTAAAATATGTGGTATAGCAAGTGCAGAAAGTCATTAAAATAAATAAATAAGCTCAGACACAAACAGCCTATAAGGGTGAATTTTTTAAATACTTTAGTTCACCACAAATTAAATAAGTTAAATATTAAGGCAAGGCAATTTTATTTCTAAAGCACGTTTACAACAGCGACTGCTGACCAAAGTGCTGTACAATTCAAACATAACTTCACAAAACAACATTCGACAATTTCAATGCATCAATTACACACATGTAAATGGTATAATAATTAAATTATGCACTCAATATGAATTTTAAATATTTTATATAATCTAATAACTACATCGTTTAGGTTTTATCTTGAACTGTAAAAGCTATTAAATAGCCTATATTTAACCAACACAAACTTGTTAATGCTGTATTTTTTATTTTTTTTACCCTGAATTGAGTCTGAATCAATTAATGTACACTCCTATTACGGCAAAGTACAGTTGACCGGGAATTCCGCTGGCTTGTCTTAAACAAGAAAGTAATCCACTTACATACTGACATAAAGCGATATAAAGTATTCATATATATCACCAATGTAAACTGGACTATCACCCACCTCTAAATAAATGATCTTAAGGTATAAACTGAAATTCTGTAGAGCTGCTTTGAAACAATATGTAGTGCTGTATGAATAAAAGTGACTCACTCATTACCTGTCTGTCTCAACAGCAAGGAGATTGCGTCATCAGTAAGGTCCTGACATTTGACCTCTCCCTGTATCCAGATGCCAATCCCAATCCAAATGAATAAGACATTACATGCATACCTAGAAACATTTGTCTGTTTTATGTAGTTTTGCAAAATTAGCTTGGCTGTTTTTTACTTGCCTGTATTTACACATTACAGTCTCTTGCTGGATTTAAATATGGTTTATTATGATTTTTATTTTCTTCTTGGCTTTCGCACTTGCTTAGGACAAAATGTGTTTGTTAGTGCTTTTTGGCAATCATGTAATTTTGGTGAATTAATTGAATCTAGATTAGTCTCACTTTTCTAACATTTTTAACTCTGCATAATTGGCTTTAAAGCTTTTTAGTGTACAACTTCACAATAGAGGTCACGTAATGACTAAGACCTGCAGTTTAACTAATTGTTTCTGCTGATTGGTAAACGTTTTATCACCACTTTTGTATTGACTATTTGTCCTTTTTAGTATGTTGAGTTTTAACTAATTTTCTCTTGGAAAATAAACTTTTCTTTACAACAATATTTCATTACACTTAAGTCTTGTTTGAATTCTCCATCATAACCTGATTTGTAGTCTTTGTAGCCTTTTTGTACGGTGGCCGAGAGAGGCCATCGCGCTGCAAACAAGAAAACACATGCAAACAGAAAAAAACGACAACAAATTAAGAAAACATCTTCATCAGTTTGACAACACAGGCGCTGCAAATCCTCGCAACGCAAACACAAATACAGAAACGCGCTGCAAATTCTCACAACACAACCAAACTCAGAAACGCGCTGCGAACACACGAGGGCGCTGCAAACTAACAAACGCGCTGCATATAGCTCGGTCCACAACGGAAATGTTTCAGGGGGACCTCAAAAAGTGACGAACTCATCTGGGACCTGATTATTTATATCACTATATTACCTGATTATTTATATCACTATCACCTTTAAGTGATACTATACTATTACTAAAAGGTGATAGTTCACCGATAACACCTCTGCTCTGACCAACAGCCACTGAAAAAATAATCAGGTCCCAGATGGGTTCGTCACTTTTTGAGGTCCCCCTGAAAAATTTCCGTTGTGGTCCTATGAAGGTAAAACAGTAGCAAAACTCGAGAGCTTGTTGATTTGAATGTGAGAACTTGTCATATTAATATTCGTATTTGTAAGCTGGAATTTGAACTCACAGCTCTGATGTGAAAAGCTGAATCTGTTGATTTGCACACACAGACAATGATCCAAACACCCGTGTTTTGAATTTGAAGTTGCAAATTAATAGCTACAAATGTGTAAAATGCCATTCACATAAACAAAATGAAAGATACAAGTGTGTACGACATATTTGCTTTCGCACTTTACTTCAGTATTACTGTACAACCTCAAGTCCGCACTTACAACCTCTCACATCTGGCAGTGCAACGTCAGATTTTAGCGCTTTGACTTTTGCTACTGTTCTTGCGATATTCCTGTTGCAAAACTCACTCGTGCACTTGTAAATGCAGACGTGAGAGCTCAGAGTCGGGGGCGGGGCTAGGGTGGAAATTAAGTCATTTTATTGGTCGATGCCTGACCAATGAATATCGCTGTCCCAGAGTTGCCATATAACTTATTTTTTAATATAATTTAAACTTCTTTAAATTCCTTATTTGCTTGTCTTTATTAATATTCACTTGTACTTATATGAATATAATAAAATAGCATGGGATGTCATTAATGAACCTTTTTAAATGCAACAATTTAAAAAAACGTATAAAAATCGAGTGCTTGATAATGCCTAAATGTACATTAAAAAGCTATATCTAAAAACATCAGCAGTGACCGGCAATACTGTTTTGAGAAACTAGAGCTAAAAATTATTTATTAAAAAGCCATAAGAGCATCTAGTGGTTAAACCATGGCATTACATATGAATATTATCTTTCTAGCCACTAAATGCCTCTAATTTGCCTTTTTGCATATATTGTAATAGGCATATTAAAAAAAAAACATTTTTAAAAGACCATCATAATTATTGTGCATATTATTTAGTACCAAAATCAATGCACTTTATGTGCAAATACAGCGAAACTCCTTTGTGTCCTGATTAATCCCATTCAAATTTATTGACAGCGTGGAGTTTTTGGAACTGTAGAGAGTACCATGAACCACGTGACCGTGTGGCGGCGAGATCAAAGCATGTCGTAACTCTGTTTCTCAGCGGTTCTGGTACAGCGATATTACTCTGCAATATGCAGTTGGATATACATATGAAAGATGTTGCATTATTTGTTTAGCAGATTATAACTAAATGACAAGATGAATGCAGTGCAAAATCCCCTAAAAAGTAAGCATATTCAATGAAAATAGTTTCCAGTGTTTTACTAATAACTGATACATATGCATTAAAAAATGTTTCTTACTGCACTGCAGTTCGCGATGGCTAGCGTTGTTCATTGGTCAGGCATCGACCAATAAAATGACTTAATTTCCACCCTAGCCCCGCCCCCGGCTCTGAGCTCTCACGTCTGCATTTACAAGTGCACGGAGTGAGTTTTGCAACAGGAATATCGCAAGAACAGTAGCAAAAGTCAAAGCGCTAAAATCTGAAGTTGTACTGCTAGATGTGAGAGGCTGTAAGTGCTGACTTGAGGTTGTACAGTAAAACTGAAGTACATTGCGAAAGCAAATATGTCGTACACACTTGTATCTTTCATTTTGTTTATGTGATTGTCATTTTGCACATTTGTAGCTATTAATTTGCAACTTCAAATTCAAAACACGGGTGTTTGGATCATTGTCTGTGTGTGCAAATCAACAGATTCAGCTTTTCACATCAGAGCTGTGAGTTCAAATTTCAGCTTACAAATACGAATATTAATATGACAAGTTCTCACATTCAAATCAACAAGCTCTCGAGTTTTGCTACTGTTTTACCTTCATATGGTCCGTGCTATATGCAGCGCGTTCGTGTGTTCGCAGCGCGTTTCTGAGTTTGGTTGTGTTGTGAGAATTTGCAGCGCGTTTCCGTATTTGTGTTTGCGTTGCGAGGATTTGCAGCGCCTGTGTTGTCAAACTGATGAAGATGTTTTCTTAATTTGTTGTCGTTTTTTTCTGTTTGCATGTGTTTTCTTGTTTGCAGCGCGTTGGCCTCTCTCGGCCACCGTACTTTTTGTAATTTTTAAAATTCGCTTTGGTTGTAATAGATCCATGCAGCAATTCACTGAGTGCATGTAAAATTGTAAGTCGGTTTGGATAAAAGTGCTACGAGCTCTAAGTACTACGTACCATGGCAAGTGGTAAGTGTTTACCATGTTTAAAGGTAAGTGTTTCAATGTTTTAATTCATCAAAGTAATTGATATATAATGCATATCCTGTTTTTCGAAACAAAACTATTTTTTGAAACAGTAATGCAAACTTTATTCCATCTGTTCGCCATTTCTAAAGTGAGAAATTAAGTCAATCAATGAAATGCTAGATTTGTAACACCTTGTATTACGGTAATTCTCTTGTTCAAAATTGTCAAGAGTAAATAACAAATCTTTGTGTGTGTACACCTTGCTTGTTTGTTTTTAATATAAAAAGTACTATTTGGCAAATGTAAAACAAACCCTTTCACACTGAAATTGAAATGAATGCGTCAGGCTGAAGGAAATAAAAGCTCAAACAAACCTTACAGCTGTGTTGTTACTCTGGATTGCATGAAGAATAGGATGCAAGAGAAGAAAGTAAAACACTTTCTTCTTAATCACAAAACAGGAAAAAGAAACAAATATAATTTTTTTGCTGATTTGCATGCTTGAATTGGATCGTTGAAGGTCAGTTAACCTTTGCAGATTTGCATAATACTTAATTTTGCAGAAAACAATCTGTTTTTGTGCAAGTGTAAATATTCACATTTAGTCTAGAATTACAGTAACAATCATGTTTACACAGCGCTCACAACACGTTTTAGATGCTATTTACACAAATGCAAATAGCGATAGATTATAAAACTATGCAATAGTAATGTTTTGAGTGTAAATTAAAATTTGTATTAAAATTATTAAATGCATGCCACTTTGGGATAAAGACCTCTTTACACCTAACCAGAACCTTAACCAAAAAACACCTGTGAGGCATGTTGTTTTCCACTTTCCAATTATTTCCTTCATTTTTATTTAAAATGAATGCCTTTTTGAAGTGACATGATGTGAAGACAGAAAAAGGAGTTAGACAAAAGGCGGATTCGAACTTGGGTACATCGCTTCCAAAAAAATGCTATTTGCTTTACTACTTACGGCACTGGAGCTCCTTTGCCATGTTGTGTAATCCTACCATATATTGATGGGTGGAGTTACTGTAAATAGCCTCTGCCAACAAGGCTATTTGCACTGTGTAAATATACACTCAGGATGCGACACAACGTGCACCATTCATTCACACACACGCAATGCATACAGATGTCATATCTAAATCTTTTAGCAGTTTAATATTTGCAGACACTGAGTAGTCCATATCACGATCGTCGTTTTTAAGTGTAACGTTAGCTGTATCTCTCCTAATTTATTCATTTAAAATCCCAAATTCCACGATGTTCTGCTTTGTGCAGTTAATTCAACTTTTCTGACTGGATTCCGCATTTCCATCTGGAATTTTTAAATAAACAAAAACAATGTTATTTGAAAACACACACATTTAAAATTACTATTGTTATTTAGTGTAAGGTGAAAGCAAAGCAAGTTGAAAACCAAAAAGTAGGATAACACCTTAAATAACTTGCGAACACAGGAACCCCCAGCCATGATTGTTTTTTTTCCACATGCGTGTTAGTGTTCTTTTTAATTATGGGAAATTTGAAATGTGTGCGTCTTTCCACCCAGAAAATATTGATATGTTTGTTTTTCCAAGATAAGATTTTCATTTTACAATTTCACAATGAATAGCTTATTATTCTTTTATGTTTGTTAAACTTAACATATATCTTTGCAAACATTATTATGTGCTCTAAAAATAGACATACTTTATGACATTGTGCCATGCAAGGTATTTTCATAATCTTGAGAAATGTGTGAGTATGCCAGTGGGGTACGGTTGAGACTGGTGCCCTATTGTGTCACATGCTGTTTAGTTGTACAGTGTTATGATAATAGGTTAAAAGTCACATGCTACACAAAATATGTTTACAAATATATATATATATATATATATATATATATATATATATATATATATATATATATATATAT